>NW_012157029.1:2111-4615 GCF_000151545.1 Saprolegnia parasitica CBS 223.65
GTGTCGGCGTAGGCGTGGGTGTCGGCGTGGGCGTCGGTGTCTGCGTGGGCGTCGGCGTTGGTGTCGGCGTGGGCGTCGGTGTTGGTGTCGGTGTCGGTGTCTGCGTGGGCGTCGGCGTTGGTGTCGGCGTTGGCGTCGGCGGGATGTAAACTGGGTTTACGGCGACGGGAAAATTGGCTGCTTTTGGCTGCCCCTTGGCCGTGTAGTAGCCAAAGTACGTCTCAAACGGCTCGAGTTGCGTCTTGTCGTCCGCGCGCAGATCAAAGAACGTGAACCAAAACGCTTCGCCGCCGCCAGCCGCCGGCGACCACTGAACGAGGCCGTTGTAGAAGCCCATTGCGCTCGCGAGGCTGGGCACCACGGTTGGCGTCACCGTCGTGAGGTTGTTGCCGGCCGTGGCGTACCCCGTCTCCGTCAGCCGCAGCTTTGATGCTGGGTACACCTTGAGCATCTCGTTCCAGAGAGCGTCGAGGATCGCTACCGGCTTGTTGACGTCGTACCCGCTACTGAAGAACGGGTAGATGTTGACGCCGATGACGTCCGACGCATTCGCCAGCGCCACCATATTGGCTCGGATATCGGCGTTGAGCCACTCGGAGACGCGTTGGACGGTCCCGACCTGGACGTTGACGGTCCCGTTCGAGCGCCGGGCAACCTCGGACTTGATGTACTGCATCTGGCTCGTGATGTACGACGTGGTGTAGTTACCGTACGGCACGACGTTTTCATTGCCAACAAGAATCGCCTTGACGGTCGCCGGGTAGTTGACGGCCCCCACGATCGCAGCCTCGACTTGGTGGCTGTACCAGGCCTCGGACGTCATGTAGACACCGAGATAGAGCGAGACGTTGTGGGCCGCGGCGATCGGCGTCACGTCGACGCCATAGTACGACGAGTAGTACGTCCGCACAGCGTGGACGAGCGGCTGCATGAGCGCAAAGTCGTCGTGCATACCGGTGCTGAGCGTGGTGTAGTTGAAGAGACTCGGGTCGTTGAGCGGGTACACATCGAGGTGAAAGGGCGAGTAGCAGGCGCTCGGAAGAACCGCGGACGGCGCCGCGACGGCAGCCGTAAGACCCGCAGCGACCAACGTCAAGAGAGACTGGAGCATGGCGTTGCAAAATCAAAACTACGATCGAGGGCCAAGTCCTTGCCACTCAATTTGATCTGTCCGGCCAGAATGATAGGGGACTGCTGTAATGCCTTGGTATCCTCCATATCAGAACTGATAGAGCTACTCGTTGTATTTGCGATGGCCCTGCCGCTTGACGCGGGCGTAGTTGGACCCGCCAAAGTCTGGTGTCGATCATCACTTGCTTCTGGGATTTAGAACATGGATGCTATGGATATTTTAATCCATATACACCGCACGCCGACTGCAGTCGTCCTACAGGTACATACCACTGGCCTTACACGGTTGAGGGTTGCCTTCGCATCATGGAAAGATGATCGATAAATGTAACATACATCTTTCGTCACAGCATGTTGCAACCAACGTTGGCTGAGTCTCTTTGAAGGTGCTGGGCAATTCTGGCCTCATCCACCCTCACCATACAACTTTAAAGACAAAACGTTCTCGCCGCCTTACATAATTGCATTCGTTTCAGACGCTACACTGGCGTGCGCTATATTGCAAGACGTGTATCCATGGATTTGCGTGTGTCATTCCTTGAAACACAATCATGCGGGGTGTTTCGGGCTGGACTCAATTTTAGCGAACATCTTGTGTGTATATGGAACCAAATCCATACACAACCATATTGAAGACGAGCAACGCTCCATATACGGGTTCGACGGAATGGTTACACCGTCTCGCTATCATTGGCTTCGTCCACGTCGTCCGTCTCGTTGGGCTTCATCGCGGCGTACACACGTCTGCTCCAATATGAGATTGATAGCTGCTGCTCCACTGTACCTGTAGATGGTCGGTTTGTCTTCGTTGAAGGCCGCGATCCGCTTGGCTTCGTCGCGGTTGAGCGCGTAGCTGATGATGCGGTCCTACACACGGCATTTACAACTGCAAAAGCCATTGAACTATCGCACTTGGATGGGCACGTGGCGCTTGGGCGGGAACTTTTGCGCGACGTTTTGCACAAACTTGTGCCACATGCCGTCGGATGCAATGAGGTTGGGGCGCCGGACGACGCCCTCGGGCGCCACGTCCGAGGGTACGAGCAGCGACGGGCCCAGAGGCACCTCGTCCTTTGTCATCGGCACGTTCTCCTCGAGGAGCGACGCCGTCTCGCCCGACCGAAGGAACTCGAAGAGTGCGTACATCTGGTTCATTTGCGCCAAGTACGGCACGGTCGACTCGTGCAACGGTGCCCCCAGCAGCGACTCGTGATACTACAGCCATAAGAAATCTCACACGACAATCCCTGGTGTCCAACGGACCTCGTCGTAGTTGTAGTTGAGGTCCAGGCGCGAGAGCACCCACTTGACGCGCCGCAAGAGCCGCTGGTCGTCCTCGGCACGCACTTGCATGTGCTCTTGCAGGACGCGCG
>NW_012157030.1:0-4303 GCF_000151545.1 Saprolegnia parasitica CBS 223.65
ACTGCCCCGACTTTATCGTTTTGTTCGCCAAGTACGCGCTTGGGTTTGGCGCGCCGTGGAACGTCCAGGACGCGGTCCAGACGGTACTACCCACGACCGACGACCACGGCATCCAGATCGACGCGGTGCTCAACATGGGCACGGTCCTTGCGAGCGATCTGAGACTGCCCCGACGTTGACTCGCCGTGGGAGTGTCTCACGGTGCTCTTTGACGACGATGGCACGGTCCGCGTGAGTCCGTGGGAGCTCGAGCCGGCGAGTGCCGAGGCGCGGCTGGCGCAGCTCGCGCTGGCGCCGCCGTACCGAGTATCGAAGGCGAGCGCCGCGCGGGTCTTCTGCGCGCCTTGGCGTCGATCATGCAGCTCTCGGTCGCGCTGGACTTTGTGCCGGCCGTGCCCGAGTCGACGCCCGACTACTACGTCACGGTGGCGAACCCGATGGACCTCTCGCTGATCCGGAGCCGTGTCGAGCACGGCTACTACCGGCAAGTGGACGCGCTCTTGGCGGACGTGCAGCTGATTCTGGACAATTGCGAAAAGTACAACGTCGAGACGAGTCCGATCGCACAGAACGCGCGGTCGCTCGTCGCCGCGATGGTGTCGGTTCTGCAGCCGCTGTTCCCACTGGAGGTCGCGGCGTGGCAAGCCGCCCACGTGGCATTCTCGCGGGCCCACGAGCAGGCGGAGACGCTCGAGACCAAGCGCCCGCCCAAGCGCTCCAGTAGCGTCGACGGCGCGAGTCCGAATCCAAAACGGCGCTGTACGGACGACGCCGTGATCGTGCAAAAGCTGCGGCTCTCGGTGGCCCAGCGCCAGCAGTGGCTCCAGCGCCTCGCGAAAGGCTCGTTGGCGTCGCATTTAAGCGTGCTCCACCGGGCGATCCAGGCCGAAGACGCGGCCAACATCTTTGCGTCGCCCGTCACGGACGACATTGCGCCGGGGTACTCGGTCATCATTCCGCACCCGATGGACTTTGGCACGATGCAAGCAAAGCTGTCGCTGTACGGCTCGTTTGCGGCCTACTACGTACGGCGTCATCCCAAGTGGTTGTTCCTCATGGATCGTTTTTTGGGCGTAGGAAGACTTTATGCTCGTGTGCGCGAATGCCACCGTGTACAACGAAGCAGGGTCGTACGTGCACAGCGAAGCAGTGCGCATGAAGGGGGCATTGAGCCGCGTGATTGGCACGATCCTCAAGGGCAAAGCCAAGGCAGGTGGCGCGGGACAGAAGAAGCGCCGACCGCGCCGCGACTCGTTTGACATGAACGAGATGGAGAGTGACGAAGAGAGCTTTGCGTCGAGCGAAAACGACGACGACGACGACGACGACGAGCCGCCAAGCGACAGCAGCAGCAGCAGCAGTCAAGCGAGCAGCGACGAGGCGCCGGCGCGGCGGCGGCGCAAACCGGCGAAATCGGTTTACAAGGACCGGTCCAGCTCGGGCTCGTCCGACGACGACGACGACGATGATGATGTGTGAGCGATGAGGTATAATAGATGGTCTTTCAACTGCGAACGAGAGATATTTGGATGAGCGACCATCCCAGAAGTGGAAGCGTCGAGAGATAGAGACTCGGTGCGAATCCACGTGTAGTTTCGAGGACTGCTACGCAGTGTCGAAGGTGAACTATACCGCAAGTCGACAAGTGTATGTAGCTTGCTTGGAGGAGAGCGCTAAAGAGAGAGGGACGTCGAGCTCAATCAATGTTGTGGCGGATGGCGCTTCCCCGCATGCCGTTGAAGAGGGTGTCCTTCTGTCGCACGTCGTCGTGTTGGAACTTCAACCATGTCAAACGGTGTTTAAACGTGCCTCCCGCCATCGGCCAAACTGCGTCGTGATCGGTCGACGGTACAGCGCAAGCCGTTGGTCGTGCCGTCCAGCGCTTCGTGCACGGAAGGCGAACATCCTCCTACATGTTCAACTTAGCCCGAAGCGATGCAACGAAGCCGGTCGACGACGCTGTGGACCGAGCACGTTGGGTTGAACCGACGGCATGGAATCCATTCAAACGCGTTAAATAAATAAAACCGACTTTGCACTTTCTACAAGCACAATCTGAAAAGCAATGCTCGGGGCACTTGTGGACGCCATTGCGTTTGGCGCGTCGTTCTTGGACGTGCTGCCGACGACCGGCCATCTTCTCGCGGAGACGATCTCGGCGCGCTACGAGGAGTTCACGCCGCCGTCGGCGCCACCGGCGTGGCCTGCTACGTTCCAAGCCAACTTTACCGAAGCGCGTTCGGCCCATGCCTCGTCTCGTCCTTACGGTTGTGCTAGGTCTTTAGCGGCTTTCCGGCGGCACCGTCCACTGGTGCATGGTACTATCGCTACGAAGCGAACGGCCCGCATCAGTGGCGGGCCGACCACAATGCGGTACAAGAAGCAACCTCGTCCAGAGCGTATTATACCTATTGTATGGCGTAGCCGCAAGCCAACAACTTTTGCAAGTGCGCGAAACCCGGTGTGACGGACACGTGCCAGCTCTTCTTTGAGCCGTCGGCGCTCTTTGTGCACTTTCCGAGTTTGGGCGCGTGCTGCAGCTTGTGCTCGGCGGCCGATGGCTGCTCGCCGCTCAAGCCCGACTGGCTCTCGGGCAACCAGCCGCAGCGAACGCCGGGCTCCGAAATGATCGATGGTAGACGCTGCTTTCAGTACTGCACGCCGGGGTACGAGCGGCCGCGTCCAGTGAAGTGCTCATCGTGTCTGTCTCTAGCGCGGTCTTCAACGACTGCATGAGCTACGATGAGAACGGCAAGCCATGCCAGTACTCGGAAACAAGCACGTTCTCGCCCAGCTTTACGGTGGTCCACAACCTCACGTTCACGTCGTGGTCCAAGCACATCTCGGATGCCTCGGTCTTTGACCTGCCGGCGCAGTGCAAGGAGCCATGCCCGCGCCAATTCAACCAGTGCCATGGCTAAGTCGCTCCGCAGCAGCTCTCAGCAATCGAAGAGCTCCTGCACAAACTCAAACTCAATGGGAACTTGCGTCAATTGGACGAGTTTGCACTTTTGGAGGAGATGACGAGCAGGATGATATATATCGTCCCGAGGCAATGTCGCCGTCGCCGCGGCGACGCTTGCCACGCAGTGTATATCTCGGAGGTCACACGCATGCACCGATAGTCGTAGGTAGTACCGGATCTACCATAGATTGTGCCGTCGTCGAGCGCGAGGAAGCGCGACTCGCACCACCCTGCAGTCTTCAACAATCGTGTCGTATACAAACACCAAGTGTAGCATATCCACTTGCGATCACGGAGCATTTTTTTTTCGCTGGTCGATGTTTCGGCTCATTCTCGACGCGCTCGGGCTCTACGCCGCGTGGCACCCGTCCAACGGCGACAGCAGCGACATTGGCACGCTCACGTACGACGCCCCGGCGCCGCCACCGCCCTTCCCGAGCGAAGTGCACGCCACCTTTCTTGAGGTCTCGTTAGGCATTTCGGCATGTCTTGGTGATGCGCAGCACTAGACGTTTGACGGCAGCGACGTGCCCGACTCGAGAGGCGCGTGGTTCTACCAGTACCACGCGGCGAGCGGCGACACGAACTGGCGCGTCGAGCACGACGCAGTGCGCGGATTTAGCGCGACGAAATCAGATCGACTAAGATCGCGTATGTGTGTAGCCGCAGGCCGACCCGTTCTGCCGCTGTGCGCAGCCCAACACAACGGACGCGTGTACGCTCTACTACACGCAAGAGAGCTTATTCGTGCACTTTCCGGGTCCAGTCGGCGCGTGCTGTCGCCTCTGTGACGCGACGACACCGGGCTGCGGCATGCTTTCGCCGACGTGGCTCTCGGCATCGGCGACACTGACCGGCGTCGACGAGCTCGACGGCCGTCTCTGCTACCAGTTTTGCGCTCCTCCGTACGTCCACGATCCGTTTCAGTGTCTTTCAACGCAGCCACGACAGGACGGGCACCGTGACCGAGTGCATGAGCTACGACGACTACGGTCTTCCGTGCCGCTTCACCGAGACGACGACGGCCAATGTGCACAACTTGACGTTCACGTCGTGGACCGTCACGAAGCAGCCGCCATCGACGTTTGCGCTGCCGTCGCTCTCGTGCGCGACGAGCTGCGCGTCCCTCTTCCCCACATGCGATGTCTAACTAATATGCTCGCATACTACGAGTACACCAATGCATCTTCTCTATCTTAACGCTATATGGCTACACGGTGGCAGAGGTGGCTGCTACCGTGGTGGTGGCACTGGATGCCGTCTTGGCGTGGCGCTTGGACAAGGCCATGGCGACGACGGTACCGACGACGATGGCGAGCCCGAGGCCGACACCAAAGC
>NW_012157031.1:0-4303 GCF_000151545.1 Saprolegnia parasitica CBS 223.65
ATTTGCCATCCTCGACGGTCTGCCGCGCGTCCAAGGGCGAGTGCGACGTGAGCGAAAAGTGCACGGGGACATCGAGCGCATGCCCTGCCGACGGATTTGCGGGTGCGACGACCAAGTGCACGGGCACGAGCAACGGCGGCGCGTGCGACGACCAGGACGTCTGCGACGGCAAGGGCAACTGCGTCGACAAGTACCGACCGTCTACCGTTGTGTGCCGCGCCGCCGACGGCAGCTGCGACGTCGCCGAGACGTGTACGGGCTCGTCGAGCGCGTGCCCGGCCAATGCGTACGCCTCGACCTCGGTTACATGTGCGGGCAAGTCGAACGGTGGTGCGTGCGATGCGCAAGACTACTGCGACGGCAAGGGTGGCTGTGCGGACGCGTACCAGAACTCCAAGTTTGTGTGCCGCGCGTCCAAGGGCGACTGTGACGTGGCCGAGACGTGCTCGGGGACTGCGGGCTCGTGCCCGACCGACGGCTTTGCCTCGACCGCGGTCAAGTGCACGGGTACCTGCAACGGCAACCCGTGCGACGATCAAGACTACTGCGACGGGAAGGGCAACTGCATCGACAAGTACTTTGCGTCCGACAAGGTGTGCCGCGCGTCCAAGTGTGACTGCGACGTGGCCGAAACCTGCAATGGAACGTCTGGTCAGTGCCCTATCGACGGCTTTGCGTCCACTTCGGCCAAGTGTTCTGGCAAGTCGACTGGCGGTGCGTGCGATGCGCAGGACTATTGCGACGGGAAAGGCAACTGCGTCGACAAGTATCAAGACTCCAAGTTTGTGTGCCGCCCGGCCAAGGACGCGTGCGATGTCGCCGAAACCTGCTGCGGCTCCAAGGGCGCGTGCCCGGCCGACACATTCGCGGGTGCGACCACCAAATGCACGGGTACCTGCAACGGCAACCCTTGCGACGGCCAAGACTACTGCGACGGAAAAGGCCAGTGCGTCGACAAGTACCTGCCGTCTGGCACGGTCTGCGGCACCAAGGGCAACCCGTGCATCTTGGCCGCCACGTGCACGGGTGACATGGGCTTTTGCCCGCCCGATGACTTTGCGCCGCCGTCGACGTCCTGCACGGGCACCAAGAGCGGCGGCGTCTGCGACGGCAAAGATCTCTGCGACGGCGAGGGGTCGTGCATCGACAAGTTCCTCAACGGTGTCGTGTGCCAAAAACCCGTCGGGTACAACCGCCCGACCTACTGCAACGGCAAGACGTCGAGTTGCCCGGTCGCGAGCTTTCTCAGTTTGCGCGATGCGAGTGACGACGACGTGGCGGCCACCGAGCAGTTGCTGGTCGCGATGCAGTCGTCGTCGCCGATGGTGCTGCTCGGTCTTGTCTGCGTCGTGGCCGCCGGCGTCGCGCTCGTGACCGTACGCCAGCAGCATCGCGCGGCGTCGCAGCACGACTACATGGAGCTCTCTATGTAAGATGCTCCGATTTTGCGACCACGCCCCCGCTTTTGTATGATCCAGTTAGGCTTCAGTTTGGAAGGCTAATACATATTCATTGCATGCGAACAAGTATTGTTGCGTTATGTGATGTCCAAGGAATCACAAGCGCAGCTCACCTACTTGAGGAATCGATGGCGGGCCATGGCTGCAAAACGAATGTTGAAGTCGGTTGCTGGGAGATCGCTACGTGACACGAGAACTGTGGTTAGTGTCACCAAAGATGGCCTCTAGGGCGTCCTGCGGTGCAGCGTGGTGGTCAAACCACGCAATGAAACCACTCTCCGTCTTGGGGCTGCGTTGAGACTGGTACAGCACTGCGGCCGAAGCCGCCGCCCCCGTCTCCCACGCCTGGTCGTCTCGAGGTGCATGCGCTTATCTAAAGTCGACCACGACCAATATGTGATAGTGGTGCTTTCGTCCCGTCGTATGTTCAGGCCTCCAAGGACTGATATGCTGGGTGCACCGTCAGAAGGTAACCATTGTTGGCGCGCACAGGATGACCGCAAGCTAGGCAGAGCGACGGTGTTTTTGCAGGCCTGGTAGATGTTGTGTTACTGTACATGGCAATTCCGTTGGCCGGTGGTCGATCGCCCATGACGTGGCGTCGACCCAGCATCATGCTGTTTGAATCGACAGAAAATTCATCGAACGACACACTGTGTTCTTGGACTTGATATGCGCGATTACGATTGGCTAGTCTTTTAAACTCCTCGAAATGCCAGTAGCTGTCGACTCGGGAAAGGCCATCGCGCCCACGACACGAAAGACGTACACGCCTGCAATAAGGGCTCCGGCAAAGATGGTTTGAGATACGTGGGGCTTGACGACCGAGAAAATCGGTTCAACCATTGGCGTGAGATGCGTGAACCGACGCAGCGCGGCGTTGCCACTGACTTTACACCCGCCATACGTCGTGATCCCAGACAAGACCGCTTCGAGCGGACGCACAAAGGCGGCGTCCTTCCCCGTGACCTTCTCGGCGAGCGAATTGCCGATGTGCGCGGCGCCAAGCCCAAGGCAAAGGGACGGCAGGATCGTAGCAGCTCCAATGATGGCGTACGTTGTCGGTGGCAGTGACATGATCCAGGCAATCGGCAAATGATCTGTCGAGAGGCTCCGCAGCGGGTGGTTGTCAGTAGTGCGCCGCTGGTCGGTTGTTGAGAAAAGTTAAGTACATGACCATCATTTTTCTCTACGCGATCAACCAGCAGCCAACGCTCTGCACGCGCGGCAGCAACCACGCTAAGTGTGTGTCCTCCTCGCCCTTGACGCAAGAATGCACTATGCACTCGAGTTCACCTCGTGTTTTCTTGGGGCGGGATGTGGTCGAGCTTTTCGGTTTATCCAAAAGAACTAGCCCGATTTTTTGCATGCTAGTCATCCGCCGTTTCTGGTCCCGTCGAAGTATCGAACCTTGCGTCAATGGCAAGGAGTCCATGCCGAGGCGGGTCATGCAGAGCGTTGGTTGTCGTCTGCCGTGAAAATGATGGTCATGGCTTTTTACCACAACCCGCACACTGGCCGTTGCGCCGCGGGACGACAGATCATTTGCCAATTGACTCGATCATGCCACTGCCATCACGCGCCATGATTGCTGCGGCGTCTGTCGGAGCTACGATCCTGCCGAACGTGTGCATCGGGTTTGGCGCCTGGCACATCGGCGATGCGCTCGCCGAGAAGGTCACTGGAAAGGACGCCGTACTGATGCGTCCGCTCGGCGGGTTTATTTCTGGGATCACGACGTTTGGCGTGTTTCAAATCGCTGGCGGCGCAGCTCTGCGTCACATGACGCCTCTCACGCCGGCGGGACAAGCGGTTCTCTCGACGCTCCGGCCCGAAATTTCCCGAACCATCTTTGCCGGAGCCCTCATTGCCGGCGTGCTTGCGTTTCATGTCGTTGGCGCAATACCCTATCCTCCCAACGCGACAAGACCCTGCATCCCGCGTGGTTCGAGAGAGTAGTGAATAAGTCCTGTGACTCCGTAATACATACTTCTCCAATTGGACACGTTGGCATCAGGCGATGTCGCCCAGAACGAGTCGAAATGACAAACGCAGCGTCCTTTCCTTGGACGACACCAGAGTTGTCGTCGACGGGTCCCACAATGTATTTCATCAACCACGCGACGATCACAACCACATCTCACTAAGCCTCGCTAGAGACTGCTAGCCTCATTATGCATGACGCTACATCATTGTGGGTTTCCTCAAAGTAGTGTCGACCAGAATTGTCTAGTTGTACACAACGACGAAATATCCTTTTGCAATATATACACGTATATATTCATCATCCTAGTCTATCTATCCGTCGTCTTGTTTACCGCTTGGTGTGGTTGATGTAGCGCAGCGCGAGCATGGCGAGGACGCGGAAGAGGACAATGCAGCCGAGCACGACGAGAATGTCCAAGAGCGCGTCGTCGTAGTACATCTCGTACGTAAACTCAATGTACTGCTTGACGCTGACGCTGGTCGCGTTCATCTGCTGGAGGATGCTCGGCGGCACGTTCTGCATCGTCTGGCACCCGAGCTGCGTCGGATCGTCGCCCGTGCACTTGGCAAACGTCTGCGACGTCAGAATCGCCATCGAGTACTTTGGCGGCACGATCGTGTACAGCCAGCGGTACCCGCTCGGGATCTGCGACGCGGTCGGCGTAAAGCCCATGAAGAGGAAGAAGATCGAGTTGAAGAGGATGCCGACGAGCGCCGCGACCTCGACCGACGGCATCGCGTACGCCATCAACTGGCCCATGTAGACGTTCATCAAGACCATGAGCGAGAGGTTGAAGCCGTAGTAGACGCACGCGCCGACCGACTCGTTCAAGCCCACGAACGGGTAGTAGATGATC
>NW_012157032.1:0-4287 GCF_000151545.1 Saprolegnia parasitica CBS 223.65
GCTGCACGTACGGGGATGCTGGACCGCCTGCCATGCTGCCAGCAAAGATGCGAATGCCACCGCTCTCGGTTGCCCACGAACTTCGAAAATGGATCTTCTGGCATCCGGATACGGCGCGTCGGTACCGGATAAAGCGCCAACAGAAGATTTGATCTTCTCTTGTTCTCAATTTTCGAGAACAACACCAACCGCGCCAGTAGCAGCTGCCTGCAACCTTGCGGGTACAGATACCTCCCTGGAGGAGGCCGAGCAAGAGGCAGCGGGCGGAGCTCGGATACCGGAAAGGTTGTGATGGGGTCGTAGCACTGGAAAAAAAGTGATGTGGCTGTCGCAGAGCTGCACTTCACCGGATGCGACCGAGTGGTCTTGCCTCATTTCACTTTTCAGATTCGCAGATTCGCAGATTATTAGGGGTGCTAGTACGTACGGGGTGTGACGACACCGTCGAAGGGCGTGGGCGAGCTCGAGACTGCGTCAAGGACGAGCTAGGGTTCGGGCTGGGAAGAGGGTTAGGGATCCATTGACGAGTGCACTGCTGATATAGCCTCGACGCGCCAGACACGCAATCCAGGACGCACAAGACAAGATTGTTGATTCAAAAATGAGGCAAACGATGCTTTCGCGTCGCACTTACAAGGGCGCGCCGACACCGCCATCGACCGACGACTTGCACTTGATACCTTGGACGCCGCTGGCCATGGCGGCGGCGTTCGGCACGTAGTAGCAGTGACCGCGCTGCAGCCCGCCCTGCACCGTCTTGCTGAGGTCCATGCCGCCAAAGACCCAGTCCTTCCCAAAGGTGACAAACTGGACCTTGAGCCACTCCTTTGTGAAGCTGAGCTCCATAAAGCCGTACGGCGTGCCCGTCGCGAGCCATTGCCTAGACATGAATTCCATGAGCATGCGCGATGAAGTGAAGGGTAGGGCTACGTGGTGACGTTGGCGACGACGCTGGCGGACGGCGACTGCGAGATGATGCCACCGCCGGCGCCGTTTTCAAAAAAGTGCGTGCCCCACGTCGAGATATCGTGGTTGAAGCCGTGCGTGTGGCCGTTGAACCACGCTTGGACGTTCGTGGACTTGCAGAGGTCGAACCACACTTGCATCTTCATCGGGTTCATGTGGTACTGCGGCGAGTAGTGCGTGTTGATGATCTTGAAGTCCGCCGTCGACGCCGCAATGTCACGCTTGGCCTGCGTGAGCGAGTCTTCGGACCACCCGTTGAGCACCTTCATGCACGCTTTGTACATGTCGGCACTGCCACCGGCACAGGCCGGCTGACCGACGTTGACGTTGTCGCACACATTGCCCGGGAGCTTGAGCTTGGCCGCGTACCCGTAGCACTGGCAGCAGATCTCGTTGGCGCCGTGGCTGTCGGCGTAGTTGGTATCCAAGTTGAAGATGTCGATCGAGACGCCGTTCTTGGTGACGCGTTCGACGTAGTAGTGGTCCTGGAGCGACCACCTATGATTTGACCTCAGCGTTGCCAGCGAAACGATACGTTGGTAGCACTGTCATACCGGTTGCCATTCGGGCTCACATAGGCTTTTTGCAAGTCAAAGCGCTCGTTGAGATTCTTGACGAGGTCCGCCGAGTCGACGCACTCGCGGAAGTGGTTGTCTTCTTCGCCGCAGATGAAGCCCGAGCCGCCAATGTCGTGGTTGCCAACAACGTTGATCCACTTGATGCCGGCGAGCGACGGCTGGTTGTACTTGTCTTCGAACGTCGTCTGGAAGCGGTACCCGACATCTTTCGTGCCGACGCCGTCCCAGTACATGTTGTCGCCATGCCCGAGGATGCGCACGGGCTTGAGCTCGGCCGCCGACTGCGCGAGAAGCGTCGCCACGTACTGCTGCGCGTAGTAGTCGACCTTGTAGCGCGGGTTGCGCGTGTCGACGGCGCCGTTGTAGAGGACGCAGCACGAGCCCGGGTTGCCGTTCGCCTTGCCCGTCGTGCTGCCCCAGTCGCCAATCGCCAGCATCGTCACCGCCGGCGACTGCGTCTCAGGGTCCGGCATCGAGATGCCGTTGCTCGTCGACGTCACCGACGCCGTGGTCGCACTGCCACTTGCCGACGTCGACGTGGTAGTGCCACCCGACGCGACCGAGGCGCCTGCGGTCGCATTTTCGCCGTTGACAATGATCGACGCCGCCGTGACGGCGATCGCAACGAGGGCGACGCCACCGAGCGCACCAAAGACGAGGTTGCGCCGCTTCTTGGTCTACGCAATTGTGACGCACTGCGGCGAGGAGCTAGCGTGTCGTACCGCAGCGGTCGTGCCACTGAGCAAACCGGCGGATTCGAGGTTCTCGGGGGTCTGTCTCGTCGGTGTCTATGCATACAACGTCATGTACTGTGTCTAGAGTAGGCGCACGACCTGCATGGAAGCCATGGTCGCGGCCAAGAACGCTTTTGCGATGTGCGACGGCGATGCTGACGACGCCAAGGCCGTGTGCAAACCTTTCATACTGAGTAACCTGTTAAGTTGCAAGATTTAATTGCAAGATGTATCGTACATATATATACTTTGTAACCTGTAGAAGCCTATATATTGTTGTAGGACATACTTCAATATGACAACCAGCCCAGCGTGGGATCATCCCAGTGGTATCCTAGAAACGACGCGGCCTAATTAGGATTTTCCCCTTGACGGCAAGAGCGCTCTGCAGAGCACAACCCTCGAGCACAACATGGTAGTAGCTCTAGCATCGTAGAAATATATAGTACACGGGAAGGAGCTGCTCGTATGGACCTGAGATTGGTGCTTTGCCGACGAGAAAGCTCGACGAGAGCCACGTTGAAGGAGGCCTATCACCCTGCAACTGCCACGCCGACGCATCCCCCTCCACGTCCTCCTCCTGACCACACGTTCGTGTCGATGTGTCGAGAGTACCGTAGACAAATCTGTGCATTTTGACAGCTTGCTACACTCATCCGGCTGTACAACTTGTCTTGCGAGAAAATTTGTGGCGGCCCCGACTTGCGAGCGCCTGCTTCTAGCGGCACGCCATGACAGACTATGGGCATCGCCTACCAGTAAGGATCGTTTCTTGACGCCAATGGGAAATACGGAAGAGAGGAACTCGACGTAGTGCGAGGCTTGAGCGCTATCCCTTGCCCGGGCAGCAGGTCATTGGAGGCCGTGCGTGTCGGGTTCAACGGAGGTCGGCCGAGCAAAGGCAGATACAACAATGCAGTCGTTAAGGTCAATGATGATAGGAAGGTTGCGAGGTTTTCCAAGACTCAAAGCCGCCCCAGTCTCTCGTGACAGGTTTTTTCTGCTCGTGCACGATGATGTCGGTAGGCAGTCGCAACGCAACGCGGAGGGGCCATTGATGGCAGCGATGCAACACTCGACTCACTGGTAGGATCAGACCTCAACGAGCAATGTAGCAAGTGCGGTGGCAACGAGTGCAGGAGCCTGGACAAGAATCTGCGCTGGTGGACCGGACAAGATGTTGTATCGATGAGCGTGAACCACACGCGTTGCAACCTCCGAGTCGCTCCCGACCAGTCGATGTTCAAGCAACGATGCCTAGAACCCGATGCTTTCGCGGAGAGAGAGATTCCAAGCCGCTTGGAAGTCTGCTTGGGTCAAGCAAGACCAAGCCACCGATCCGAACGTACATCCATCAGGAACGAAATTCAGGAACGGCAGCCAAGAGCGGCGCTTCTAAACGCCGGCAATGCAGCATCGATGCCAGCCACTGCAAGCATCTAGTAGAAGATTGGCACCCGACAGCAGCGCCCGTAGACCCACCTTGCATCCGGTATGCATAGCCGCGCGCGCCGTCTCGGCGTGGCTGCTTTTGTCGCTTGCGCCGCGTTGCGTTGGTGCGCCGGCGCACCCACACCAACAAGAGCGAGCTACACGAGAGCGCTGTGGCAAGGTCGGGGCAAGGTGCGTGACACCGTACGTTACCAAGTCTGCCGCGACTGCTCACGTAATGACCATCAAATTTTGTTCAGCATGTGCAATGAGGCGTGCGTGGCAGTGATATTTCGGATCGCTTTGCAGCTCGACCCTACGGTACTGTAGAAATAATATCCGTCATGTTGGCTTCCCTCGGCTTCCCTCGCCGCCAAGCAGACCACGGCAGCACGAAACTCTCCCATGACAAATGCATCGTCCTGCCGTTGGGTGCCATCCAATGTGCACCGAATATGTAGTGGGCATCCCAATAGCCCAATACCTCTATACACAAACAAGATAGAAAGCAGATAGGACTTATCACTCTAGCAATGATCGTCGTCATGGCACTCGAGTGCTAAGTTATCGGTATGGCG
>NW_012157033.1:0-4277 GCF_000151545.1 Saprolegnia parasitica CBS 223.65
ACGGCGTTCTCTCCTTTTGCTCGTTGCGATCTCAACCATATTTACATGTTGTTGATGATGCAGGATGGAGTGACGCCACTGTATATTGCTGCATTCCACGGACACGACATCGTCGTCAAGATGCTCGTCGGCGCCAACGCAGCTGTGGATCAAGCGAGAAACGTACGGCGCTCTCTCCTTTTGCTCGTTGCGCTCTCAAACACGTGGCCTCACATGTTGTTGATGATGTAGGATGGATGGACGCCGCTAACGATTGCTGCAGAGAAAGGACATGACATCGTCGTCAAGATGCTTCTCGGCGCCAACGCAGCTGTGGATCAAGCGATGAGCGTACGCTGCACCGATAGAGGTTTCCAATTCTGTCTTTGGATCAACATGTTGTGGTATAGGACGGCGACACCCCACTTTTGATCGCGGCACGACGCGGTCATCTCGTTATTGTGCAACAACTTCTTGACGCTGGCGCGGACGCGAACCAGAGTCTTCAAGTCGGCTTCAGTTACGAAGGCCAGTACATCTTGGTACAGGATCGAATCTCTGTGTCGACGTCCTTCATTTCCTAGTAGGCGGGTGCAACGCCGCTTCTGCTGGCCGCTCAGTTTGGCCACGACGATGTGACTCGCGCCTTGCTGCGTCACCACCCCAACCTCCAAGCCACCGATGCTGTACGAGACGGAGTTTTCCCACCGCCGAGATTTAGCTGATTAGGACGGCAACACGGCGCTCTCGATGGCCACGCAGCGTAAGTACGCGACTATAGTCCGTCTTCTGCAAGAGTACACCAGCACCAACCTGGGTGTACGCGCCATGTCTTTCTTTCATGAAGTTTAATGCTCTTTTCATAGGCTCAACCAACTCCAGCCCAAGCATCTGCCAATGAGAAGAAGAAGATGGAGCTTTTGCAAGCAGTGGTCGCGGGCCATGTTGCTGCCACCAAAGCACTTTTGGATCAAGGTGTTGATGCTCGCGTCACGAACGAGGTGTTCAGATTGAGTTTGACGTCCACACACTCACATCCAAGCTCGTAGGATGGCGATGGCCTGCTGCACATTGCGGTGCGCCATGGCCACACGCCGTTGCTCCAGATGCTCTTAAGCCGCTCCGACGCGTCATTGGTCGCCTGCAACAAGGTATGACACTTCGGCTTGCGCCTATGCTTCCCCATGCGTGTTCAGGATGGCGAGACGCCTCTGGTGCTCGCGATTAAGCTGCGTAATCGCCGGTTCCCGCACCAAATTTACAACGCCACTCATCAAATCGCCGACGATGTAACACTTCATGATGAGGCCGTGCACTGAAACGATCCTAGGTGCCAGAGACGGCGATCCAAGTCAACTACCGGAGTCTCCTTGGCGACGGCGGCTTTGGTTTTGTGCACAAAGGCATGTACAAGAACGAGTGCGTCGCAGTCAAGTCGGCTAAATACGCGGCCGGCGCGGTGGAGCTTCACTCAGAAATCAACGTCATGCAAACGTATGCTGCTTCTTTATCTCTTTGAATCTCAAAACTCAATTTTGCATTGTAGGTGCAACTCGCCGTACTTGCTGCAGCTGAAAGCGGTCTCGAATCAGCACAGTGACAACCCCAAACTCGTGCTCGAGTACATGGACGGCGGCAACCTCCGCCAGTACCTCGACAAGAAGCGCAAGGGCGAGCCCGTTCTGTTCGACTACTCGACCATTGATATTGCGTGGGTTATTGCCAACGCTTTGGCCGATCTCCACCGGAATGGCTTTATGCACCGCGACCTCAAGAGCCTCAATGTGCTTCTAAGCTCCTCGAACTATATCAAGGTGGCCGACTTTGGCCTTACGAAGGAGTTCAACCTCGACATGACGACGTTCGTGGGGACGCCGGCGTGGATCGCACCAGAAGTCTTTGCATCGGGAACCACGTACGACTATGCGGCCGACATTTACTCGTTTGGCGTCATTTTGACCGAGCTCGAGACGCTGCAGGTGCCGTATGCAGGCATGAACCTCTTTGCGATCGTCGACGGCGTCCGCAGCGGCGAGCTGCGTCCGTCGGTGAGCGCTGGCTGTGCGCCGTGGTACAAGGCGCTGGTTGACGACTGTTTGTCGTTCGATCCAAAGCAACGACCGATGGCGCAGACGATCATCGACCGTTTGTTGCTGCAGGAAAAGGCTCTTGCTGATCGAGAGCCGGTCGCCGAGCCCGAGACCAAGACCGAGCGTTTGGTGACGCTGCCGCAACTGACGAAGAGCAGCAGCTCGCCCACGTCGGTAAGATGCATTGATTTTGTATTGAGAGTACTTGCCTTGTTACCCTTTTGATCTAGTCGACGTCGTCGTCCTGGTCGTCGGGGACTCTCACCAGACGTCTGCAGTGCCCAGCATGCAAGACCCGCAATGACGCTTTGAACGAACACTGCAGCAGATGCAACGAGGCCATGCCGAACGTGTTGGCCAAGCTCACGCTCTTGCTCAAGCGCGCCAAGGTGGCCAACGCCAAGGGTTTCTCGATCAACCTTTGCATCGACTGCGACATTTGTGAAATGACCAACGCGATGACGGCGGCGACATGTGCCGATCCCGAGTGTGGTGAGGAGCTGCTGGACGACGCCGAGAAGCTGCGCATCCTCGCGCGTCGCTTCGACATGGCAACCAGCGCGGCGTGAGGTCTATTGCCCATCCATTTTAGCTAACCTGTCGAAGAGTACATTGCAAGTCGGATCACCAACGCCGAGTTGCGGAGAGAGTCCACGAATCTTCTCTCTCCTTGGCGCTTGTTTTGAATCGTGGCCCGCGACAATGGGTAGCCAAAGTACACAAATTTGGTCGGAATTTGTACAATATTACGTAAAACCCTCTCCAGAATCGTTTTGACGCTGCAGGGGGCTGAAAAGACTCACAAAGGAGAGTAGAAGAGCAAATATCCATGTATTGATTTCTAACATTTTTAGCTGCAAATTCGACCGCCATGCGTTCCAAGAGATTCTCCGATGGAATGGATCGGTCAGATTTGTACTTTTGGACTGCGAACTCTGCGAGATGCGGTGGAAGCCCAGCTGCGTACACATGCATGTGCCGATGACAACGCCGCTCGAACCCCTCGTTGCACGTCGTGGAGCTGTCGACATACATACGATCGGCCTCCTCCAAGACCGCTCTGTGGAAGAGGTTGCGCCCGCGCTCGACGTCATTGCCGTGATCGTTGCTGTCGAGCCACGGGATCGCGCAAATCAGCATGATTAGCCTTACGTACGTCCGACGATTGCCGTCCAGCGCACTCTGTAGAGAATTTGGCAAGGATCCATTCATACTAGTACCTCTTAACTGTTGTGTCTATGCCGCATCATGCGGTCCTCGATGTCGTGCATTTAATTCCGAATATTAAATGCGTCTAAAATACCATGCCTTGGCCGGGGTTCGAAGTGGGGTACTCAACCTACCGGTACTCATATCTATGCACTCAACTGAGTGCCCGAGTGAATAGCGATTCACTATGAGTGCATCTACTCATGAGTAGAAAACGCGATTCAAACGGCACTCACTCACCGTCCCTGGTACCAGCATCGCAGGGGATTAGAATGTAGCACCACCGTATTGCCCACAGGTGGTGTCCCTTGTATTTCTACTACTACGTAGCTCAAAGAGTACACGTACCGGTACGTAGAACTGAGCGCACCGCTGGTGGGCCGGCCCTCGAGGTCATTAACAGACCACAACTAGAAAATTAACAGCTTCTAGCCTATGCAAGGCTCATCGTTTTCGACCGGCCCCCTACAAAAACGGCTACTGAGGGTCCCCTAATTCGCACGGAAAGAAACGATGAACTCGCTCGACGCGCTCGTCTATGACGTCGAGCCACTGGCCGGCGCGTACGCGACGACGCTGGACGAAGATGCGATGCTGGACGACATCATGGCCTTGACGGACAAGGCCTCTCCGGCCTCGGACGAAGCCAGCAGCGACCACTCGGCGGAAGCGGCGCCGGCGACGCGCCCGCGTGTGCGCAAGCGCCAGACCGACGAGCTCAAGTACCTGCGCGAGAAGATGGATGAGTACTCTTCGCAGCTGACCGCGCTACAGCAGCTCAAGGCCGTCGAGTCGCAGAACTCGTCGCCATGGGAAGCCATCTCGCGGCGCCAGGCGCAGGCGCGGTCGCTCGCCGAGGCCGAGAACGCCAAGCTCAAGCTTGCCGTCGAAGAGCAGCTCAAGGTCACGGAAGCCTTGATGCGCATCGTCACCAAGCGCCCGAAGCTCGCCGAGGCCGCGTGCATTGACGACTGGAAGGTGCAAAAGCTGCCGTCCAGC
>NW_012157034.1:0-4268 GCF_000151545.1 Saprolegnia parasitica CBS 223.65
GCATCGGGTGGTTCGTCGCCACACTCCAAGACCAGCTCGACGATGTGCACGCCGCGGTTCTCGATCGATCCATTGCTCCATCCACGTTTGGCGAGGTGGCGGCTGCGGCCTACCGCCTCGCTGCACACACGACCGACTCTACCTTCAAGGTCGGTGCACCTTCGATCCCCCGTCTTGTTTACGACTGCGCTTTCCTAGCTATGGCTTCTCGAGACGCTATGCCACTCGTTCTTGGTGGCAGACACGCTCGTTGCCGAGAGTGCGGCCAAAATGTTTGATTTTTGCAGCCAGTTTGCGCGGCAAGTCGAGGACGCAGCGCTCTCGTTTTACTTTCATCTGCTCCGCCTACTCCTGTACCTGCGCCAAGGCCGCATTGTCGACGCCAAAGCCTATCTCGCTACGATGCCAAAGGCACCCAAGGAGATCAACCCTTTCTGGTCGCTGTATGCTGCCTTTATGACGTTTCGGCTGCAGTGTTACTACGACCCGAACCAAGGCCTCGCCCTCGCGGCCAAGCAAATGGCCCGCTGGCCGCCGTACCTCGCGTCACCCGACTCGGCGGCCTACCTGCGCTACAGTGCGCTTGCGCTCTTCGAAACGTACGAAGTCGCTTGCGTTGTCTTGGACAGCCAAGGGCGGTTTGGCGAGCTCGCCGACCTCGCGACATGCCTCGTGGACCTCTGCACCACATACCGACACATTGTTGTGGCGACGCCACTCGTTGTCGCCCGCGTTCACATTGTGCTGGCACGGGTACGGTCTCTCTTTGAGACGACGTCGCGGCTCACGCGTCCTTGTGCCTGTAGTACGCCCACTCGCTCAACGCGATGGACGCGGCCGTGACGCACATCAACTCGGCGTTCTCACTCTTGTTGACCGAGACACCGGCGTGGCCGCAGCAGTCGGACGCGAGCTTGCTCGTGCTCATGGACATCCTCGACGTGGCAACCACGATTGCGATCGATCCGCTGCCAGAGCTGGACCCCGCAGGTGCCATCGTTGCCGACGCTTTGAACGACGATGCAGCTTCGGAGATTCCAAGTTTTTACCCGACGGAGAACCTTCTTGAATTTGCCGCCGGCATTTTGCGGGACGCAGAGCTGCGCAAGCTCATTTACGACGGCCCGTCCAAGGAAGTCCGCGCCAAGGTAATACGCCTTTGCTTGAGACCAACATATGTACGCATTGCATATTGTAGTACGACCTCTATCTCGGTAAGTGGCTCTGGGCAAGCCACGCTTTGGGCATGACAGGGTCCTACCCGGAGCTGGACGGGCTTCGCAGCTTCGGCCTCTCGATCCTCCAAGACTGTCTTACACTCGCCAGCACTACCATCAACTGCAGTAATACGACCGCAGCCATCATGGTGCTCTTTGGCCCCAAGCTCGCAACGAGCGGCAAGGTTGACGAGGGCGAGCGCACGCTCACGGACGCGCTCAAGATTGCGATCCACACGAAGAACGTGCGGCTCCAGCTGCAGATTATGGTCGAAGTACACGCGTCCTGCGCGCGCAAGTACCAAGCCAAGCCGCAGTCGGTCATCGCTGACAAGTACAAGAAGAAGCTGGCGTCGTATGCGCGCAAGGTGCTCCGCGCGCAGTATGGCTCGGAGGCCTACCGCCGTCTCCTCAAGTGGACGCTGCCGAAAGAACCAACAACGAGCGACGCTTAAGCCACGTCAGCATAGAGTCTACAAGGAATACGTGTTGGCTTAGAGGCGCGAGAGGGCGGTCGTCGCCGTGCGCACGACTTGCTGCGGCACGTTGTCGACGCGCATCGCGTGGGCGGCGGCCGAGCCCGTCATTTCCGCCTACGTGTCATATAGATGAGCCGGCGGCAGGCGGAAGACGTCGTACCATGAAGCGCAGCTCGTTCTCAAACGAGACTGTGAAGCGGCCCACGAGGAGGCTCGCGACCTTGGCAAAGAGCTCCATCGCCACGTTCGCTGCCATCGTCGGTTGGATTTGTGTTGATGGCATCATTGAAGATCGAAGCAAACTTCGAAGGCGAAAAACACCCAACTAGGAGCCTCCCACAATGCGTCCAAATATTAATATTTGTTTCCTGTATAAATGGATACGATGACCTCGGCGCCGTATTGGCTTTTGGCGAGTACCGACTGCTCTTTTAACAAGCGTTGGGTGTTTTGCCACCTGCGCTGTCGGGATATACGGCGGCAAGAACGATGCTACGGCGATGCCGTTGAAAGGTGTTGTCGCTACGAACCCAGCAACCTAGATCGACATCAAGGTCCCTATCCAGCCGGTAGCTAGCCATGGAAGCGATAGCCATCCTTCGTCCACCGCTGGTGCAATCGATCACATCTGACATCGCTGCTTCCAAGGTTGTTGATGCGCAGGAATACCGGTAAGCTTATTACCTACAGCATTCCAGAAACCCTTTCCACTGCCATACGTGGCCGAATCTGGTTGAACGTCACCAGTTTGTCGCCCTCTCTCGTCCATTTTAATGCTATATTATTTTTCTCCGAATTATCAACAACAATTAATGTCACATGGGGAAAATGACTTGCACGGAGTATGCCATTCTGTCAATAGTGTGAAACCAGGATAATAATATTGACAGTCGTGGGTTTGTAAAGCATTTGCATTTGGATATTTTAATTTCAGCGACGATAAGGAATAAAATACAGACCGTGAAGAGCGCTCACTGCCCGTCGCGGCCGACCGTGCTGCAGCCTTGGCCATGCTGGGACATCGTTATTACACCCAGCAATTTCACCGCCATTTTCCCGCAGAGTGGTGCTTTGGGACAAAGCAATCCCGTTGGCGCCACTTGGATTTTTCCGGTTGTGGGAGAGTGTTGGTCGTGAAGCAGGCGGTGGCCATTCGTCAATTACCAAAACACCGCCTCGCCCACAACCAGGATGACCGCTTCGACGAAGGTGAACCTCGTGTCCCAGGACGGCGACAGCTTTGAAGTCGCGCGTGACGTGGCCTGCGTGAGCGAGCTCGTCAAGGCCATGCTGGCCGACGACGAAGGCGACGACACCGTCCGCGAGATTCCGCTGCCCAATGTCAAGAGCCCCGTGCTGGCCAAGGTCATTGAGTTCTGCAACCACCACCACACGACGCCGATGGAGGAGATTGAGAAGCCCCTCAAGAGCGGCGACATGCGCGACGTGGTCTCGGAGTGGGATGCCGCCTTTGTCGAGGTCGAGCAGGAGACGCTCTTTGAGCTCATTCTCGCCGCCAACTACATGGACATCAAGTCGCTTCTCGACCTCTCGTGCGCCAAGGTCGCGACCTTGATCAAGGGCAAGACCTCGGACGAGATTCGCACCATGTTCAACATTGAGGCGCCCGCAGAGGGCGAGGCCGTGGCCATTGAATCCTAAACGTTGTGGTGGCTCCGACGCCGAGCGTCGCTTGTAGCGACTTCTATATCTAGCAAACTATTCATTTTTCCCACGTGATGTTGTTGTCCTGCATTCGACACTTGGGTGAGGCGCAAACAAGGTAGATAGTACGCGCTATGTTGATGGCGTCCTCCCTGCAAGGTCTTGCTGTGATAGAAGTAACGTCGCGTCTTCATATACAAGTACGGTCCATGAAAGCTCAGTAATGGCTCAACGCTGTGTCATATCGCAAGAAGCCGCATCGCTACTGCAAGACGTCGACAAGCACTCTGACAACGCAACCCTTCTGTTGGTCTTGAACATGACGTGACCTAGGTCATGTCTGCCTTGTCTCCTGCAAGAAGGGCCATGTTGATACTCACTTGAGAATGACATGTTGGTGCACATGTAAATCTCCAGTCAAACCAAGCCGTGAACCGAATATGATACCAGCGTTATTAAGGTAGAGTTCAGCCTACGAACGCTGCGCCTCCGCGCGGCAGCAGAAGAAAGCGCATGGATTTGAACGCCACGTAGCGGGACGTTCACTTGCGATGGTCAGTTTGACGTTGTTGTTGCACAACCCGATGTGAATGATGGTGGCGTGAGTGATGGTCGTATCAAGTGGTGTTGCGATCGGAATGCCATTTTCCAATTCCAACGACAACAAGCATGGCTCCCAAGCGCAAGGCCACTTCGGTTGCGACGACACCCAACAAAAAGTCGGCGCGTAGCAACTGCGGCGCGATCAGTCCCGTCGCCGCCAATGCGCTTGCAGCGCTCGGCATCGCGCAATCGACGTTGCTACGCGCTGCATCCCTTGTCCTTGTGAACGTGAGCACCAACATGGACAAGTACTACGAGCTCCAATTGCTTGCTGCTGGCACCGATCACTACTTGTTTGTGCACT
>NW_012157035.1:0-2018 GCF_000151545.1 Saprolegnia parasitica CBS 223.65
CTGCTCGTCGACGAGGTCATGCGGGCAGGCCGCCAAATGGGCCGCAGCCAAGAGCCCCAGGGCGCCGAAGAGTAAAAAGATACTCGAATCGTCCGCCCGGTAAAGTAGGTTAGTCGTAATACACAACAGTTGAACTATGCTAGATTTGTGATTTTATCAGTCCTCGGAGCTCCATGCACGTGGATCCTACCTTGCCCATGGCGTCCGTCGAGCATGCGGCGTAGCTTGTCTCGTGCAGCGAAACACGTCGAGGTATGCATGTTGTTCCAGCGCGCAAGCGGCCGCCGACGACACCAAAAAGCAGAAGGAGCTAATACCCCAAAACGAACCAGCGTCAGCACGACGACATTTCGATGGGCTACAGCTACATCGTGATTTAACAAGGCGGCCCAAGCTCGTCAGCCGGTGATATGTTGCGCTACTTCGAGCGAGCGGCGATTGCAGTGGCAAGAACGAGGCGGCGACCGGTTGCTGCTACTGGTTGTCGAGTCTGCACAGGCGCTTCGATCAAATCGACACTTTGTGCGTTGAAGGAAGCGCGGGTGGTTAGCATGACCTTGTCGACAGCTCCTTCGAGAGCAAGCGAAGGTGGCGTCTACTGCTTGTATGTGCACAACGCCTTGTCAACCCGCAGTCGACGAGGTGCGGCGGCATCGATCTGCGGGACATGGCGGATGGCTCTACTCAGCTACAACATAAGGGTTTGCGTCGACACAATGCAAGTATTTGCGAGAGACGGCGCAGTGGCTGGCTGGCGAATAAGCTGCTTACGTGCGTGAGCATACCTGTGGCGGTGTATGAAGCATACACTGCTGGCCGCCACTTGGGCGTCGCTGGGCGCGGTCGTCGGCGCTGGACGTCTGCCTCGCGCAGCCATCGTGCTGTGCGTCGAAATCTTCCAGCTTGAAGTTGGATGACCACACGTGGAAAACTGCGTAGCATTTAAACGTGTGAAATTTCGACGTGTGGAATGACGTGGCACCATGTCCAGCAACCATTAAAATGCTTCATGCCAGAATACATATTCGAACGGGGAACGAGTCTGGGCACTACTGGTCACAGCAAAGCTCAAGTTGGCGTAAAGCATGATGCAACGTTGTGTTGGTCGCTGGCAAATTCTGGGGTGCAAGCGAGAGCTTTAACCTACTGACAGCAGACTGCAGACCGTAATGGGTTTACGGTCTGCAAAGACCCAAAGAATGTTCGACCAACCCGCTCAGCAAGGACTTTTTGTACACAGACATACTTGTATTATGGAAGGTCAAGTGAAGCGTACGAGGACGGCTCGTGCGCGCCAGGTGCCTGCCTTGAAAATGTGTCTTACCGTGTCGTTGGGCTCGGGCGCTCGGCGAGTCGCTGGAACTGCTTGCGCATGGCCGCGTCATTGGCGTTGGAGGCTCGGAGTGCTTTGGCTCGATGCCAGTTCGTCGTGAAGTTGTACATATCGAGTTCGCTGAGAGTGAGAGTGTTGAGCTTGGGCACCTCGGAGCCTCGCAACGGCGCGCTCAGGAGGCGCTCGAGACCGGCTTTGGCGAGGCGAATGTCGGACGCGGATTCTCGAAGCTCAAGGTTGCGGAAGACGGTGTTGGCTTCGAGCTTTGAGGCCGTTGCAGCAAGGAAGGCGTCGACAAACGCCGACCGCTTCTCAGCGTCGTACAGGCGAAAGTATTCGAGGGTGTCGAGGACGAGACGGGTCGAGCTGCATGCGTGCGCTGGGCCTCGCAGCGGCGAGGACGCTTCGTAGTTGTGCGCCAAAACACGGCGCTGGTAGCGCGGCAACTCAAAGGCCTGGGCTGCGTGCATGAAGAGATCCGAGAGGCCTGCGACCGGAGCCAAGTCGTGTGTGACTAGAGTTGTATAGAGCACCGGGAGCAACGCCAAACCCATCTTCTCCCAGAGGCTCTGAAGCAACGTCGTTGGCCATGGCTGTGCTACCAGTGCCAAAGCGCTTGCAACGCCCCACACGTTGCGCATGTTTTTGGCGGAGATGCTGGCAAGCGCGCCGGCAAGCGCCGCTC
>NW_012157035.1:3253-5494 GCF_000151545.1 Saprolegnia parasitica CBS 223.65
GGTTCCAAGGTGGAAGTCGAGACTGAAGCGTTGCGGATCTCAGGCGACCACGTTGTGTCTCTAAAGTCGTCCCAATCAATACCTATGTCCAGCAGGTGCAATGCTCTTTTGTTTGACTAGATATATGCGAGTCCATAGTACTAGTACGGCGGTATCGATGTCATTTCCTGGTCGCAGCGGGATCCGTGTCGATGCGGAGGACAAATTTCGGACAATTGTAGCGTCAATTCTAGAAATGACGGTGATTTCTCGGGTTCGAGATTCAACCTGTGAGAATCGATACTATCGCGTTTCAAGAGGTCTGCCACGTTGCCTTTCCGAAGCCGCTCATTCTGCAATCCATGAGCCCGTGGCAAGTCTGGGAAGAAATGGCCGGTAACCTGAAGTGGGTCGTCTTGAGCATCCTCGTCGTCTTGACGCTCTTTGGCATGGTGTCGTCGTGGGGCGGCGGTGGCGGCGGTGGCGTCTCGGCCAAGGCCAGCCACATCCTCGTCAACACGGAGGCCGAGATCGACGACCTCTTCACGCAGCTCAGCGCGACGGCCGACGGCTCGCCCGAGCAGCTCAAGCTCTTTGCGGACCTCGCCAAGAAGCACAGCAAGTGCCCGAGCGGCGCGCGTGGTGGCGGCGCCCTTGGCTCGTTTGGCCGCGGTCAGATGGTCCCCGAGTTCGACCGCGTGGTGTTTGAGGACGACGTGGGCAAGATCCACAAGGTCAAGACGCAGTTTGGCTGGCACCTCGTCCTCACGACGGAGCGCACGGACCCCGCCGAGAAGAAGGACTTGTAAGCGCAACGTCATAAGATCGAAAGCGTCAATATACTGAACAGCGATCTCTGGATGCGAGCGTCGTTTCGGCGCAAATCAAAGCCGATGGTATCGCCGCACTGTCGTGTCTGCGCATATATACAAGCTACACAGTTCCCGATGGGCATGAGAAGCAGAAATGGTACGACGGTAGTCTATATGAAGCAGCCGTCGTATTGCGCACGTATGGTTTGCTGGGCGTTGACCTTTCTTGAGAGCAAATGCCCAGCGCAGCTCGGAAACGATTGTCGTCTTGCCGTTGGGGATGGCAGCCTTGCATCAGTGGTGGTGTCCCGCCACCCGGCGAGTTGCTCGATGGCACCGGCCACGATCCAGCTCGGCTTGACGTCGACTGGGTGGGGGGTCTCGAGGAAGCCGAAGCTCATGCGAGCAGTTGTTCCATCATAATGATGAAAATGGCCGCTATTCCATCCCAAAGCTCGGATTGGTCTACAATATCACCATGACCTGGGCCAAGACCAACACCAAGACCGAGAACGTGTGGTTTCCATCCCCATGACAGGCCAGATCTCAAGCTTAGTTGTACGAAATTGGAGATATGGCAAGCTCTATTGCAAGAAATAAAACATTTGGAGTGCTTTCACGACGACTAGAGACTCCAGAGCGACTCGACAGTGTATATTGGAGGTGTAGATGACAGGCAGAGCCATTTGGACGAGATCGATATTTGGCGCTTGCTGACTCGAGTGACTCGAGGGGCCCAGTTATGACGTCGACCGTTAGTGTCATTTTTGAGACGATAGGACGTCTTTTGATAGTCGATCTTCTCTTCTTCTCTTCTTCGCTTTTAACAGGTCCCGTGCGGGGTGAACTGGTAGGAACTTTTGAATGCGAAGCGTTGTTTCCCGGTATTTACGACGACGGCGCGCGCTTTCACATTCGCACCTAATCGGAGAGTTGCGTGAATTTCAGTCAAGTACGCCGTCGTACTTTATCGAAATTGTTATACTTTAATCGAGTATAAAGTCCGGCGATGTGACAGCACTTAACAGGAACTCCTAAATCGCACTTAACAGGACGCATTTGGCGCGATATGATTGGCTGAGACCAATAAAACTGCGTTTCATTGGTCAAAATGGCTTGATATATAGCCAATGGGTTGGCCAGAATGTACGAATTAATCCCCTGGGATGCTGGTACACCACGTAAACGTTCCTACCAGGATTAGGCGCGTTTGTTAAGGTCCCCACAATTTGTGCGGTAGTCGTCTTTTGAAGTGCAGCATCTAGTCTCGTATCACACGAGGCGAAGCGTGCTGCGTGTAGGCGGCATCACGACTGTAGTGTTATGCTCACTGTACATGCTGTAGCAATCTCGCCTCATTCCGTACCCATACGATGTTTTCGTGTTACTGCGTACTAGAGTTGTTGGTCTTAATACTTGTGAACAAACAACACGAGAGAGTTGCAAGAGC
>NW_012157036.1:0-4249 GCF_000151545.1 Saprolegnia parasitica CBS 223.65
CGCCGCCCGTACCTCTTCTGGGGCGCGATCACAAGCGCGCTCTGCTGGCTCGTCATGATGCACGCCGTCGACATTGGCGAGGCGCTTGGCGACACCAACACGACCATGATCAACAAGTACGTCGCCGAAAAGACCGAGACGCTCATTGACCGCAAGTGGACCACGGTCTTTACCGTCCTCTGCTACGTTTGGATGGACATTACGTGCAACATCACCCAGGTCCCCGCGGGTCTCATCATCGCCGACTTTGCCGGCGATCGCCAGGTCACGGCCGCCTCGATCGGCGGCGCCTACTCGATCGCGGGCTCGTTTGCGGTCTCGGGCTACATCCTCTTCTTTGGCGCCGCCCACGAGTCGATCAAGTCGTTCATGACGATGCTCATCGTGATCATGCTCGTGACGACGATGGCGGTCGTTATCTTCGTCAAGGAGACGCCCTACGTGCCGCCCGTCCAGCGCGCCAAGGGCGCCGAGATCAAGGCGGCGTTCGTGGCGGTCTGGACCGGTATCAAGATCCTCCCCAAGACACTCGCGTACTACGCGGTCTGCTTTGTGCTCATCCAGTACGGCTTTACAGCCTACAACGGCGCGAAGGGCCAGTTCTTTGGCCTTGTCGTCAAGGGCGGGTCGGCCGAAGGCGCCGACAAGTGCGGCTCCAACTGCACGGAAGCGCAAACGAACTTCAACGACGGCGTCCAGCTCGCGAGTGGCACGACCGACACGATCTACAACTGCGTCTCGCTGCTCTTCCTCGCGGTGCTCCCGTACCTCGTGCGCAAGTTTGGCGCCAAGGCCGTCATCACGGCGACGACGATTCCGCAGATTCTGCTCATCGCGATGGCGTTCTGCAAGATCATTCCTGTGGATATGATCATTGTCATTGCGTGCTGCATGACGCAGAACACGATCTTCTCGCTCCAGATCCCGACGATCATGCACGTCGTGGGCCACGGTACCGAGAACAACCTCGGGTTGTTTGCTGGCGCGTTCAACTCGGCCAACTGCCTCGGCCAGTTCCTCAACTTTGCCTTTGCGAGTGTCCTCGTCAAGACCGACATGGGCTACGCGCTCCCGGTGCTTGTCGGCGGTGTCTTGAGTGCACTCGCGTTCCTCGTCGCCTTCTTCAAGCTCGACCTCAAGATGAACACGATGTAATCGCAATCTATCTTTTTATATTCCTCAAGAGTTGTGCACCTTGGTCGTTCTTGATATCTTGATATTTGATGGACACAAATCGGCGATGAGCTTCTCGACGACGCAGCCGCCAACCTACGAGGCTGTGCTGTCGTGCGGAAGCATCGCCGCCGTCGCCGACTTAGAACCCGCAACGAGCTTCCTTTGCAAGCACAAGCACACTACAAACACGCATCTCCAAGTCAACGCGATCGATCAGCTGTTGTCCATTTCGTATTTCCACATTTTCTGTCTTTGGTGAACATTCTGTATTTTCCTGGTTTGCATTCTGTCTTTGCCTGGTTTGCATTCTGTCTTTTCCTGGTTTCCAGACACTGGATGGAAGACAGGCAAACAAGATCTTGTTCCGGTAGGCGTGAACGGTCCCAAACATCCTGCGATGGCCAAGCTCGTATGGATGCGATGTGGTGGTGGCCGAGGCCTCATGCGTCTATTGCGGTAGAGAGACGATGGGCGGTGGGCGCCGCAGGCCATGTACCTCGGGTTCCTCGCGCTCATCGGGCTTGTCCTCGTCTTGAACCTCGTCATGACGCGGAGGTCTCGATGCAGTCGCTGCGCCGGTCCCAAGCGGAGCCGAGCAGCAAGATGGACTTGTTTGGTGAAATCCTGCACCTCAACAACCTCAACGAAGCATGCTTCCACGCCGGCGACGTGGTGATTCCGTGGACGTACAACAGCTCCCAGGTCGACCCCAGCTACGTCTGGACACCGCGCATGCAGATTGTGGAGCTCCTGGCACAGTGCCCAGAGGTCGATGTCTTTTTACCGCAAGGTCTGCGCAACCACGGGTACTGCGAAGACGGTATGGCGTACGTCAAGTTTCTCAAGTCGCGCGCACTGCCGCTCTGGGTCTTTGATTTGAGATTCAATTACCAAGGTCGCGTCCCCACTCTCAATTTCAACGTTGTACTGACACGTTGATTTGTAGGCCGAAAAAACATCAACTATTTCGATTTGTGCCCCAAGACAGCCATGATCTTCATGAACCACTACACCGACGGCCTTCTGGACCGCCCCGACTTTCCCAAGGTACAAACCAAAGCACGTGCAGTACAATCTCAATCTCAACACTTGTTGTGTGATAGGAAAAAAAGATTATTTTGATGCCCAACATTGAGATGTTTGAGCTCAAAGGAAACGACTTCCAGCGCTTTGACGCGGTGTTGTGCAAGACCCGCAACACCTACGACCGGCTCACGCAATGGTGCGTCGTTCTCAAAACCACAATTTTTGAGATTGTAAATCGAATTGGAGAATGTCATTATTCTCGCGAGTAGGTTCCTCGACCATGGCAATCCGCGCGACACCAACGTGCTCTACGTGCAGCACACGTCGTCGGACCCGTCGACAGCCGCGCTCGTCCACGCACTCTCGCACCCAGAGCTTCCACCGATCAAGGCCAAGGACTTTGACAAAATCACATTCTTCCACGCCAGCGGCCACAGCGCGCAGAAAAACACCAAACGCATTTTCCAATGCTGGGAGAGCCGACCGGATCTGCCGCCGATTGACATTTACTCCATGTACAGCGGCGTCAAGGAAGACTTTGATGAGATGTTTGGCGTCACGGGTGCACCCGCCAACATCCGTTTTCACTTTGGCGAGGACATTGACGTGGCCCACTTTGGCCGCCTCCTCCTCGAGTCGAGCGCGATCTTGTGCCCGAGCAAGATGGAAGGCTTTGGCCACTACATCAACCAAGCACGCGCGTCCGGCGCGCTTGTCTTGACGACGGACGGGGCGCCCATGAATGAGTTTGTCGATGAGGACTCTGGTGTCCTCATTGAAGCCTCCCGCCTCAGCCCCAACCCGTACGATTCTATTTGTGTTGCTTTGAGAAGAGGAGTGACGTTGCGTGCTTGTAGGAACCAGCTCCTGAGCATCTATGGCGGCATGGAGTGGGACGTGACGTCGCACGCGATTTGCGACGCGGTCGACAAGGTCATGGCGCTCACGCCGGCACAGCGGCGAGAACGCGGTGAGAACGGTCGCCGGCGGTATGAAGACCAGCTGCGCGCTTTCAAGAGCGCCATGCGCCATGTCCGCGCCGAATTTGACGAACGGCCATAACGTTTTCTTGTAAATCTAAGTTGGTTTTCCATGTGGACCAAGGGAATAAATGGTTTATTTCCTCGCTTTGGTCGGACTATATACACGCTTATTAGGTTTGATACCCTTCAGGAACCGTTGACGAAACGATTCACCAAAATTCTACTTTTCGTGTTTCTAACAGCTCGCGCCATCCGTCTGTCATTCCCACAGCGTCTAATAATTTTTCGGCAAGGCGAACCGGCAACAAACAGGTGGAGGCTACGTCCACGCGCGCGTCGCAGCGGTTCATAATATCCAGTCCCCGCGATGTTTTGAGTCGAGTGTCCCCAAGTCTTTATCATCATCACACCTTCTCTTGGGTGATCACACTCTCAAGAATGGCTGGCAAGGCCCCCTTCCCAACGAGAGCTGCTCCGACGCACGGGTGTAGGAGAAGCAGTACGAGCCAACGCCTCTACCACAAGTGCCTCGTCGTTTCGCTTCTGTGCCTCGTTGCTTCTTCGGTATGCATCGCGTGTCGGCTCGTGTACCTCGACGACGCTTTAAGTGCCGAGGCGATGCACGCTGCAGACGACCTCTTTGGCGACGTGGTGCACCTCAACAACCTCAACGAAGCCTGCTTCCACGCCAGCGACAGCATCGTTCACTGGTCATACAACAGCTCGACTGTCGACCTCGCCCAGCTCTGGTCCCGCGACGAGACGCCACAAAAGGAGCTCATTGCGCACCTCGCGCAATGTCCCGAGGTCGATATTTTTCTCCCGCAAGGTATTCGAAACCACGGCTACTGTGAAGACGGTATGGCGTACGTCAAGTTTCTCAAGACGCGCGCGCTGCCGCTCTGGGTCTTTGATTTGCGCTTCGACTACCAAGGCAAAGTGCAATCTCAATCTCAACTAGAATCTGACATTGCACTTTGACTTGTAGGCCGAAAAAACATAAACTATTTCGACTTGTGCCCGAACACGGCGCTGCTTCTTTATGAACCACTACACCGAACGCC
>NW_012157037.1:0-2138 GCF_000151545.1 Saprolegnia parasitica CBS 223.65
CGGGCGCAATCGTATGGACCGTCGGCGCACCGGACTCGACATCTGCTGCGCGCCATCGTCGATAATGGTGCTGCCACTTCCCGGCGTCGCGTCCCACCGCCGACCAATCCGGGTACGCGATGACGGCGCGTCCGGGCCGCCGACCCATCGTGTCCACAGTACCCTTGTCGCCGACCTCTTGGACGTCGCCCACGTTGTCGATCTCTTCCGGTGCGAGTACGGTGGCGAGCGTCTGGAGGATGTCATCTCCGGCCCACTGGGTTGGGACCCATTCCGGGTCCTCCGACGCCGAGACGGTGTCGTCCTCCCGGCTCGCCGCGACCGGCACCTCGACCGGGGTTGGCTCTTCTTCGCTGCACGCCTCGGACCGTGTTTCCGAGAGTGGTGTGCGCCCTTCGTCGCCCTCGTCACGCGCTGTGTCAAGCGCCGCATCCTTGGGCGAGTTTCTCCCTTCGTCGTCCTCGTCACGCGCTGTAGCAAGCGCCGTATCCGTGGACGGGTTTCTTCCTTCGTCGTCCTCGTCACGCGCTGGGGCTAGCGCCGCGTCCGAGGACTGTCTTCTGTCGTGTTGCTGCGTGGTGACGTTGTCGTTCACCCACGCATCTTCTGCTCCCATTGGGTTGAGCGGCTCGCTCGCCCCTTGCGCCCCTCGCCCTTGCGTCCGTCCGTTCCCTCCTTCTGCTGTGTCGTGGAGAACGGTTGGTCGCATACGCGTGGGGCTCAACATTACTTTCTTTTCGACGTCACTGGTGGTCGTGCTGGCCACTGGCTGGTCGTGAGCTCCCGTATCCTTCTTGACCGCTACCTTCGCTCTTAGGCGTGGTCTTCCCGAAAAAACCGGCGTCGGCGTCGGGGTAGTGGCTTCCGGGGGTGACATGCCGGCCGTGTCGTCCGTGGGCTGCGCCGTCTGGTCCCGCATCATGGCCTCGGCATATCGACGCGCGTTCTTGAGGACGTAGCAATCATCCGACGTGTGTCCAATGTGCGCCCCGTGAAAATCACACGACGCGAGGTGCTGGGCTTGCGGGCAGTCTTGGCGGTAATGTCCGGGTTCGCCGCACACGTGACAGCCCTGCCCCGAGCGACCGGGAGTGGCCGGCGTGGGCGTCGCGGGCGCGAGCGATGGCGCGGGTGTCGCCGCCGGCATCAGGTTACCGTGCAACGGCGGCCGACCAGTCCGCGCAGCGCTGACCTGGAGGTTCACATCGGTCGGTACGGTCGCCTGGGCGACGCGATACGCCTTGGACCACCTATTCTTGGTCTTTCGTGCATGCGCGTCGGCCGACGCCATCAGCCGCTTGGCCTTGTCATCGAACTCGTCCCACGACAACGAGTCCTCGCTGATCTGCCACAGTGCAGCGTGGAGCTGTCGGTCGACCACGCCTTGTACCACGATCCGGATCTTGCGCTCTTCGTCCGTTTGTTGGCCGGCCACGGCGGCCCACAGCGCCACCCGCATGACGTACTCGGTGAAGCGCTCGCCGTCCTCCTGCGTGACCTTCTCGTACGCGGACTCGCGGTACGTCTTGTCACCGATGTACTCCGTGTAGAAAGCGTCGACGAGCGTGCCCCAGTTCCTCTCAGTCATCGTCGCTGGGACGAACTTCTTCGTGTTCATGAAGTGGTACACCCACGTACTTTCTTTCGAGCCGAGTGTGTCGATGAACATCGTCACGCGCATGGCGACTGACCCGTCACCGTGGAGAGCCATGCCCTCGACGTTCCGGACGTGAACGGCAGGGGCGAGTTTGTCGTCTTCCTTGTGGATGAACGTCGGCACTTTCGAGAGACGAAAGGCTGCAAGGCTGGACTTGGGGCTTGTCGGGCTCGTGGTCATGTGGACGGGTGGGGGGTTCTCGGCTCGGGCCACGAGTCCTTCCAGAGCACGGCTAATCGACCGTAACGTGACCGCCCACTCCGGGTCGCCAGCTTCAGGTGGCGTCAGTGGCGCACCTTCCTTGGGCGCGGGCAGCGGCTGCGGCGTTGGCGCCTTGGGGACCGGCCGTGGCGTCGGCGGCTCGGGCACTGGCTGCGGCGTTGGCGTCTCGGTCTTGCGCTCGTGCTCCTTCAGTTGCATCCGTTCGAACGTGCGCAAGACCTCGGCCGAGCCCATCCACGACCTTGTACTGGTCGGCCAT
>NW_012157037.1:3770-5881 GCF_000151545.1 Saprolegnia parasitica CBS 223.65
CGAGACGAATCGATGAAGCTACGGGAGAAAGACGTCGGTGGCGGCGTTGCGCGCGTACGACGGCGCGGTGCCGGCGACGTCTACCCACGGCGAGAGCAAGATGGCCCCCACCGGGGGCGGCAAGTTGGCGCGAACAATGTGCTGGAGCAGCAGCGCTGCGAGGTTTCCGCCCGCCGAGTCACCCACGACAAGGATCGGGCCGCTCGTCTCGGCGCGCAGCCACGCATACGCCTATCCATATTTCGTTTATAACGGGATGGAAAATGTGAACGATGGTCGACCGAGATGGTTTGCTGAAGCTGGTGCGGGTACTTGAACTCGGGTGCGAGGTCGTACTCGAGGCTAAAGACCCGCGCGTCAATGGCCTTGGCACGTAGCGCTTGGAGGAGTGGCTGGATGATATCGCAGCTCTGCGTCGTGGCCGACCCGACGACAAATCTAGCAAAATGGACAAGTCGTCGTTGCATAGCGCGTGGCTGCAACCGACCCGCCGCCGTGGATGTAAAGGATCGTAATGTCGTGATCCGAGCCTTTCTTGCTCGGGCGACCATCGTACCACAAGCCTAGTCATATGCATACATCGTGGCATCGTCCAGAGAGGACATGCGACGGACGTGCCTTGGACGTTTGGGGTATCGACGACGGACGTAGGCCTATAGCAGCAATTCTTACGCGCTACATAATGGATCGATGGTATACCGGAAGACGAGGCGCTGGAGATGGCCGTAGACGTTAAAGTTAAAGCGGACGCAGCCATGGGCCAGCGCAGTTTGCGACCGAAGCACGCGCGCCACAAGCGCGTCAAAGAAACGCTGGTCGGGGTCGCGCGGGCAGCAAAGCACGAGCAGCGGCGCCACGAGGCCATGGACCACGAGCCACACGAGCGACGCGATGTTGGCGAGCAGTGCCATGGTCCGAAATGTCAAAGTGCAAGTCAACTCGTCATCCGGATGTTGCGAACCAGCGTATTTGCCATCGCAAAACAGTGTTTGCGTCCCGTGTATCCACAGTGAAACAGCGCACGCAACAGCGCAAGCTTGACCCCTCACTTTAGCACGTAGTTCGATGTACTATTTGTAGCCAGCCTCATTGTTCGCCGTGTTGTGCAACCATGGTAGAATCTCCAATGAAGTACATTCTCGAGAATACTCGCTCAAAACAGTGTATTCGAGGTCATACAGCATATATACGATAAACATCGCCTGGCTTCTTAGCGCAGCAAGTCTTCCAGCGACCGTTCAATGTCACCAAGGTCGTGAGCGTACGAAGCGGGCATGTCGACGCACTTGCGCAAATCGTGCATGTCTGCGAGCTCGTCCTGGCAGTCGGCAAAGATGTACTCGCGCAGCGGCAAATGTACCGTCACATGCGGCGTCGCCCACGCTGGAAAGACCTTTTCAAAGTCCTTGAAGCGCGACGACTTGCCGCGGTACTTCATCCAGCGGCCTTGGACCACCGACTGTGCACAGCTGTATGGAGATAGCTCCTCTGTCGACGACTTATAGGCACCAACAAGCCCCGACGGCTGGTGTGGCGCGTCGTGCAGTCGATCGTATACGCTCTTCGAAGCGTGGCCCAAAGCTTTCGTGCAGGGGCATTGACACCACGGACACGGCTCGCCGCAGCGCGGCACAATGCCATCGACCGCGCCGTACGCTTCGTCGCGAATGAGATCGAGGGCGCTGTCCGCCATCTCGGCACTCCACACCGAGCACGGCCGCAACAAGATCGCGAGCTTGTCGACGTGGCCCAACAGCGTTGCTGGCACGTTGAGTGCACTTCCCTTCGTACTGTCACAAGAGAAGATGGACGGCCCTCGATCGTCACAGTCAAAGACGCCACTGGAGATCGCCGGCAGACTCGTCACCATGACACTCGTCCCGCTGCGCTTGAGGTGGCGCTGCAGCGACAGACGCAGTGCGCACACAAACCGCGCGCTTCGTTCATCGGATGCAGCCTCGGCCTCGGCTGCAGCGCAAAGGATACTCTGCTTGACGTCGCGCACAAGCTTCTCGGCAACGTCAAGGTAGCACACCTCGACTTGGGCGCGAATGCGGCGCGTGGTAACCTCCATGGTATGCTCCGCAGGCGCTTGGAGGTACTCGAGCACC
>NW_012157038.1:0-4244 GCF_000151545.1 Saprolegnia parasitica CBS 223.65
GCTGGCGGCCATACAGCGGCGAGTAGACGTCGGCGAGCACGTTCACAAGGCCGGGTTGCCGCCCGGCCGCGTGTACTGATTGTGCTCGCCGGCAATGGCCTCGATGGCGGCCTCCTTGAGAAAGCTACAGCGCATGAAGGTGAGCCCATGACATGCGTCGTGCGCCTACGCTGGCGTGCCAAAGGACGGGAAGCCTTGGCCGAGGTTGAGCGAGTTGTGCTTGGCTGCCAGCGCCGAGAACTCGGCAAAGACGTTCTTCCCAATCTTGTTGGCGACCGACGTCTCGGCGGCGCTCGAGAGAGCGCGGGCGCAGGACCGCAGCAGCGGCGTCGACTTGGTCGCGCGGAGCATGACGATGAGGCAACACGATTGATGCGACCTTTCTGGGGCTCGAACGTGCAAATGGCTCGATTTATTTTATTATCTTGGTATTTGTAAGAATGGTCCCAGCACGCAGCAATCGTTTGAAAATGGAGTTTTATGTCTAGATTGTGGTATGTATATTTAAACAATGGTTTTGTATTTTTATGATGGGGATAAGATCGGCCTCGTCAACTTCAAGCGTGTCATTTTCATAGGGCCCCGGTCCATGTTTGCTAGCATCGAACATACAAACTGCGAGATAAATTACCTGGGTTTCAGTTCCATACATGGGTAGCTTGGTGGGCCTTAAAGAAGGCTCGAGGCCCAAGGCCCCATTGCACACCTCTAGCATTGCCTTCCAGCTCCATGCTCCAGCACCAAGCCCTCCTGGATGCCGACAAGAGGTTATGAGTGTCTTATTGTCGTTGTCGTAAATAATTGTAGGTTAGATAGATACTAGGCGTAAATAATTGAGCTGAGCAAAGCTTCAGTCGCCTCGCCAGTTGACAAGGAACGCGCGGTCTTCGTGAATGCGTTCGTAAATGATGAGCCGACGGCGGTTCTGCTTGGCGTGCAGGCGCGTGAACGGCACCTTCTTTCCGCCAACGTACGTCGTCTGGCTGTAGTAGTACGCGATCGGGATCTGTACGGGCACGGGTGTCTTCTCCATCACGACCGGCTCGTCAAACGACGTTTCCAAGCTGCTTTGGGGGGTCGACGCGGGCGTCGACGCGGGTGTCTCCACCGAGGACGCTTCGTTGTCGTCGCGCAGTTTGGTGCTCTTTTGCTTGCGGCGGAGGCCAAGAAGCGCGCGGAACGAGAACGATGATTTTGTCCGCTGGATGGGCATTGTTCTTGGAGGTAGCAAAATGCAATCTGAGGTGGCAGCAGGGACAGACGACCAGAATTCGGTGTTCAGCGCACCGGGTTCGACTGCACCCTGACGCATTAATTACGCACGTTCTTTTCTCCATACAAAGAGAAAGAACGGGCGTAAGAAACCTGAATAAAATGACGGTACCCCGTTTGGTTGTCCGTGGACGTGCACCTCTTTTGGTGTCTGCGACCGAAATGCATATTTGGGGTCGGCCGTCGTCTTCCCAACAAGCTTGATGCATGTCCACACGGAATTGTATGCTTTAATCCTGTTTAAAATGCATATTATTGCTTATTTCGATCGCTTTACTGCACCACCTGTCGCGAGATTGGTTGCAGCGCCCGCCGAGTGATGGTGTCGTGAGTGGCTGTGCTGGGGCAGCAACCTAATCACAGCTCGAATCACATACGTTCCGGTGAGGCTGGGACGGCGCGTCACGAGCCACTCGCACTCACATCAACATCATCTTGCGGTAGGATCCACTTTGCCGTGGTGCTATCAAAGGGGCTCAGCTAGAGAACCCAGGTGTATGGTGCCACTTTGATGGCACAGCGGCAACAGGAGTAGCCACTGGACAGGGATTGCCACCACATTAGTATACATGGGAGGAGCAAATCAATGGCTGCTTCGCCGCTGCGTGCCTACAACCGAGCACTACGTACCGATTGCGAGGACAGTTGTCGTTGAATTGTGTCTCAACGAATTACTTGTTCGTGTCAGGCGCCGTGGTGTGTACCAGAGAACAGAAGGGGCACGGGTGGAGTACAAGAAATCTTCTCTTTTTAGGCTTCAGTACTGAGATCGATAAGCACGTTGCTTTCAACGAGCAGCTTGACAATGGGCCATTTGTCGCGACGCGCACTCAAATTGTGCTGATTGGCTTGGCTTTAGGTCGCTGACGTTGCCGCATTGCTCCTCGTCGTTCTCTCCGTTCTTGGCACGGAGCTTGCGCCAAGTCGGACATCGCGTGCGATGGTACACAAGTGAATATACTTTATATTGTCGAGTAACCTTATTGGACTGGAGGATTGTAGACCGTCATGAAGTTGAAGTTGCTACGGGCCATTCCCACGTCCACGCCAACAACATGGATTTGAAGTACTGGATTCAGTATACTACACCATTGACACCCAACGTCGAAGTGAATGAGGGTCAATTGTCAAAGGCATGGGTATGTATGTCGATAATGCAGCAACCCGGTCAATTCATCCTGGGCAGCTGCCCAATCGAGCAGTTGACAGTGCGCATAGATGAGAGCTCCGAGCGCTCTCTCACTCAGTGTGCAGCATTTTTGTTCTCATCCCCGCTCGAAAACGCAGCGAGTCAAAGCATTCGAAGACACTAGCAGCCTCTTATTGCTTCATTCGTTTGCCGGATCGCGGATGCACAGGCGACAGCGCAGGCTTGTTTTGCTCAGCTGTAGTCGCCGGTGGGCGGCGACATATTATTGGTAGTCTAAGCGCTACAGTTGGGTTGGTTCGTCCAGTTTGTGGAAAAATGCACTGCCACGCCACGATACTGATCCGGACGTCCCAAGCGATCAACGCGAGAAGAAAAGCTCGGGAGACTTGGTAGATCAAACATCAGAGAATACGGTGGCACCAAGATCCGTGTAACCTCGCTGTCTATAGTGGACAAGAGAGGCTTGGAGACTCTGCGTCAGCCAGCGTGCAACAGGGTTGAGGCAGATTCAGCGAGTACAACCGCGCAAAAAACTTCGTGGAGCGCCAGATCAAAATTTGGATGCGCGGGAAGGTACACTTCAATCGTTGCGAGTCCGGGATGTTTTGTGGACACGATACGCTCAAGTCTACCAGTCTCAAGACTCACGGACACACCAGTGAGTTACACAGCAGACTAGAGATGCGTGAACCATCGTTGCATGGACTGGTTGGTGGACACAGCCGTACTGCTGACGAGGCTCTACATCAAGCAGAGTCATTCTGCATAGAAGTAGCCTGCGCGACCCTTGAGGAGAGTCGAGTATCCGACGCCTTTCAAATATTGGATCGCGTGGAATCCAGGATCCAGAAGCAAATCAAGTCTTCAATGCCACGTGTGGGTTTTGTGCGAAACCCACGTGTGAAAGAGAAATATTCTCAAACTCAATTCACTCTCATATTTGATCCGATGGGCTTTCTCGCGTCGAGACTCTATGAGGCAGGGATGTTTAGCCTATCAGTATCATCAAAAGTGTGTATCGGTCAAACGTACGTCGGGCTTAGATTGCTGGAATTTACCTATCCTGCCGCGGTGTACGAATCCTGCCAACTTTGATCCCTCATGTGCTCTGTTCTGTGCTGGTGTATCACCATCAACAACGTGCCTTGCGGACAGGCTGCGTTGACAATGACCAACCGCCGCACAGGAGGCTCAACGGCCCACGTTCGACGAACTAATGCCAGCCAGGTTGCAGTTCGCGGTCGGAGATCGTTACTGCTCTACAGGGACACCCCACCTCCATCATCCCATCAACACATCACATTTGTCGTCCAAGGCATCGGCTCGCATTCTTAAGGACCACGGTCGCCGCACCATGGTGTTCACTCCTTTCCGCGCAAGTCTTCGAGGTCGCCGACGACAACTACAGTGTACAAGCTCGTCATGCTGGCACCGTTTAAATCCTCCAACATTCAATATCGGACGGCAGGCTACCCTTTACGACATCCTCGTCGTCCTTGAATAAAAATAGATGAATTAAATACACTCTCCATAGACGTAACAAGCCATTTTTTAATCCCGTGCTGGGAAAAGCACACCCACCGGCCGTTTTTTTGTAGAGAATCCGCAATTGTAATGGGGTTGCAGCTGCAAGTGGTCATTTCCCAAAATTGAGTTTCGAGCAGAGGACGACGATGAAGATGATGGAACACCGGGCGCCGTCGTTCAGCAGCAACTCGTTCGAGGAGCCGTGCATGATGATGCTCACGTCGCCGACCAAGTCGACCTCGCCCATCAAGCCGGCGACGTACAGCTTTAGCAACGGCTCGTACGCGAACACGAG
>NW_012157039.1:0-4244 GCF_000151545.1 Saprolegnia parasitica CBS 223.65
TGCATACATGTTGCATCGGCCTTGAGTTCCCGGATGTCACGTGCACTCGGGCGACACACAGCAACAGCCGCTCTACGTGCCTGCAGAAAGAGCTTTCAAGTGCCTTGGTGTTGGACCTGCACGGGTATCTCGTCGCTAATGACCGCGCCTTCAACACATCGAGACTGGGCAAGAGAGTCGAATCGGATCGTAGCATGGCGGCGATCATCATTCAATAAAAGTCCTGCTGCCGCTGTGAGGACGTCCTCGATACGCTGACCAACGGTAGCTGCGTGCACACGGGACTTGGCGCCACCAAAAAGAGTTTCAACTTGATGCACTCATAGGTCTTGTATCCGGAAAGATCGAGCTCCATTGGATTGGCTTGAATCGATGCTTGTTGGCGCGAGCTGTTGGCGCGTGGTTGGTTTTTACTAAATTTTACTTGATTTTGATTGGCCAATTTTGTCCGGATTAATGTATTGTGATCGTCGAGATTGCATTCGCCAAAACGACAGCAACCCGACAAGCATCGAGCCCACTGCCGCCTGCTTGACGCGAGAAGCGCCGGAGTCGCCGCCAGCACCGCGCTCATCCCGAGGCTTTGACTTCAGCTGTGCAGTCTCGGTCCACGCGTCGCCTCGCCACAGCAGCGCGAACGACGACGCTCAAGTCGCGGACGAGCCAGACGAGCTTCAAGTCCGAGCCGCGCGAGACCCACAGCTCTCGCGCCGTGCCGAGCTCGAGAGCGACCAATCGGCAGTGCTGGCTTGCATCGAGACGCTACCTGACGACGAAGCGGCCTTCGCCCGTCTTGGCCAGAGGAGCATCGCGTACGTACCCGTCTCTATTGCCTGCTTAATGCAAACACTGCCTCGTAGGAGCAGCTCGCATCAGGCGTGCGGCATGACGGCGGCGAAAACACGCTCAGCAAAGCACCGCGCGAGCGAGGCCGCGTCAGACGCCATCAAGCAACGCAAGAAGCTCGTCGACTATGCCGATTCGGACGACGAGGACAGTCCCGACGACGGTGTACCTCCGTGGCTCCCAGTCGGGATGCGCCCAGGGCAGGCAGCAGTCGCGCCCCGTCAAGCGCCACCTGTGAACGCGGAAGCTGCCCTCGGAGACACATTGTACCACCAGCAACCTCTGCGCCGGCAACGTCGTTGCTGGCGGAGACACCTCTTGTGCTGGTGCGCCCTATTCTCCCGATGATGTCGCCTTTCGATCCCAATGGTAGGCGACCAGCGACTTCCTGGCGACGCTCGACGCTCGAGATAGCCCGATCGGCAGCGAGCAGCAGCGCCCGAGCTTCGTGCCACCGTTCGCGCACCTGGAGCGCCAGCCGAAACGCCTCTTAACGTGTGTCCTGCCCGTGCTCGAAGGCCTCGACGTCGTCGCCAAGATGATGTCGCCTGCGGTCTACCATCGCAGTATGATGCGAGCTCTCGCCGCACTCCAGCACCACCCCGAGCGCATATGGAAAGCGCTCGTCCAGTGCCTCCGTGGCCACGCCCGGTCGCGTGGACGGCAGACGGAGCTTCGACTCGTCTCGCCACCACAAACGACCGTGCTACCGAAGTAGACGACGTAGGAGCTCGTAGTATTTTGTATTTATCTAGCGGTGCAGGATCCGGAGCCGACGAGCGCTGCGAAGCGTGCAGTGGATTTTTGAGCTGTCGTTTTTACCAGCAGCGTGGACACGTTTAGTGCGTTCCTCGTGTTGTTGCTGCGAGACAACAATATATGTTGTGCCAGGGGGCTTCGAACCCTCGATCGTCGAGGACGCGACCATTCAACGCCTTCAAGAACCTGCCGGGCTTCGTCGCTGTACACCTCTGGAGCGATTGGACCAGCGGCTGAAGCAACGACAGCTTGAAAAGTGGCGCCGAGCACGACCCTGGTACGTGTTTAGCGAGGTTGCTGGCATTGGTTTGCATGACAAAAAAGAAACAAAGCAGTGCATTTGACGATTGCTGGCGGTATCCAGTGTATCCAAACAACGTTGAGGTCAAGGAATATACGAACAAGACGACCCTGTAGGCTTTTACGCGCTTTCCACGTGACACAAGATGGCGTTGTATTCGTCGCACTTGTCCATCTCGACGTGCAGTGCGCGTGCGAGCCTAACATCGTCCCATGCAGTGAGACACCATCTATTCCGGCCTAAAAGTATCAAGGTATCAAGAACGCACCGTCCAAATTCAAGCATATCGAGCTCGACCTGGCGCCGCATCTTGTCCGTGTCGGACACACCATCGAGGGTTGTCGCCGTCTACACCGAGACATATGAAATGGTCTTGCAGGCGGCGGAAATGCCTACGGAGGCACGCTTGCGGCTTTTCAACGATTCTTCCAGCTCGGCCGCCGACTTGAGCAGCTCCAAGGCCAATGACGCGTACGTGCTGCAGGTCGCAAAGAGCACACGCTGGGCAAACCCGCTATTGTCGCGTAGCGGTGCACCCCACTTGGTCAAGAAACTTTCAAGCGGCTTGACGATCGTTGGCACGTAGAGCGACGGCGTTGACGGCATTGGTTTGTTGGTCATCTGGTACTGGCCCTTGATGGTGCTAGTGGAATGTGTGAGATAGAACGATCACGAGCGCGAGGGTCGGTACCGAACAGCGGGGAGCAGCTTCATGCAGTCGTCCGTCACGAGGTTGGCGGCAATGTCCCAGCAGATCGCCTCGAGGTCAGCGAGATTGTTTAGCGACTAGGACCTAGGCCGTCTGCACCTGTTCAAACACGCAGAAGGGTACCTGCGCTAGCAGCGACGTGGCCAGCACGCCTGCCTCCTCGGATGGGACTGCATGTGTCAGGCGACGGCGCAACTCTGGCACGAGGTCCGACGCGATCTAGACCGAGTGCGGTCAATCACCATATGGTGCCTCCGCGATTTCACCAGAGATTGCAGTCGGTGCAAATCGTTGCCACATGCAAAGACATCGTCAGCCGACGCCACGCAGCTGTGGTTGACGGTGCCAAAAACACCGCTCTCCTTCTCCGCGGCGAGGCGCTGTGCTGTCGTCAGCGGCGGCTGCCAGTACTGAACGAACGCGGCAACGAGCTCGAGGCTGAGACGCGCGAATTTGGGCGTCTGTGCGTCCAGCAAAACGCCGTCGCGAAAGCACTTGCGCGCCAAGAGCGCCACTTGCTTGGCCGATGGAAACACAAACTCTTCGATCCGCGTCTCGTTGAGAAAGGTCGCGTCGGGCGGCCGCTGCCCAAAGCTCGTCGACAGCGCCTGCGTCAGCTCCGAGTGCCGCAGCTGGTAGTACACGTCGAGGTTCCATTTGTCGTAAAACGGTGCGGCGCTGAGCCGGAGCCGAGTCCGCGCCTCGCCCGAGGTACACAGCGCTTCGAGCGACGAGAGAAAGTTTGTGGACGCGGAGTAGTTCTAGCCCCGCAAGCCGCTTTCAATGCCATAGTGCAATGCAAGATATATCGTACGTGGTACATGCGGTCGGGGTTGTACGCGACGAAGATCTCGGGCAGCTTCTCGCAGAGCGTCGCCGACACGGGCTTCCAGACCTGCGCATTGGATCAGTAGATGCTGCAGATATATGCACGCACCGACTGCGTGAGGAGGTCGACGCAGTTCTTGGCCGGGCCTTGGCAGACAGGCAGCGCGAGGACGCCACCGAGCGTCTTGGTGACAAACTCGAGTATCGCAGCGTAGATGCTGCCGAGGCCTTCGCACGACCCGCGACTCCGGCCGTCCAAGCGCGACCGCGTCATTGTCGAGTCCAAAAAAGGCTGCACGAGGAGGCGCCCGACCATCTCTTCGGGCACCGCTGTCTCTTGAAGCGCCACGTAGGCGCGCAAGAGCCGGTTGACGTTGGTGACGTTGATGACGTGATCGCGAGCGTAAAAGGAGTCGGGCACGATCTCGGTCGCGAGCTCTGCCTATTGATACAACGCATGCTTCGGCTACGACCCGATGGCGGCGGACGAACCTCGAGCTTCTCACGCAGCACGCGCTCGATGGCCGACATGCGGGGCTCCTCGGCCTAAAACACACCATGTCACACGCTCCATCGATCATCGATGAGGTACCTGGACAGACGGCACGTCTGCGCCGAGCGCGATCTGGTACTGGAGCTCAACAGTGAGCTTGGCCACGCGCTCCAGCACTTGCGCTTGGTCGTGACTTGGCATTGGTATGTACACATCGTCTTCCATGTCGCTGCCATCCTCGGACGATGACGCCGGGCCGTCGCCGGCGGCGACGTGCAACAGGCTTTCGACGAGGTCGAGCTTCTCGC
>NW_012157040.1:0-2086 GCF_000151545.1 Saprolegnia parasitica CBS 223.65
TATGTAGACATTGAGACTGCGCTATCTAAAGACACACGTGGCGCACGGAGACGCGCGAGGGGTGAGAGCGGTGGTCGCGTCGTCGTGCTGCCTATCGCCCGCTTTAGCCTCGACGACGATGATGGGAGGGATAAGGCGTGTACCAGCCGCGGGGTTGATGCTCATGAGCTTGAGCTGGTGGTTGACCTTCTCGTCATAGATGCGATCGCGCCCCCCGACGTTGCGAATGTCGTCGCGGAACGTTGGGGCCATTTCACAAGTGCTAATTTGGGGCGACAAGTCGACGAGACAAATTCGTGACACGCGCGCGTGGACGGCCCAGCGTCGCCTTGCCATCTTGGTGCCGCCATCTTGTGTACCAGTACGATGGCGGCAACGCCGACGCGTCGACAGAAGCCGAGTGCATTTTCCCTTCCACCACCTACTCGAGTCAAATCACTAAGAAACACTTTTGTGTTATAGTACATGGTGACGCCTACCAGGCTCCAGAAGCGGTCGACGGGGATTCCGTGGCCCACGACCGCCAAGATCGATTTTCCGGTGGCTGGCTGGCTAGCTTAAGAGGAGAGTACTGTCGTAGCAAGGTCATAAACTGTCAGGTTGATTGCCTTGGTAGTAGGGCTGTAGAACGACTCGGAAAAAGAGAGGGGACAATAGGTTATATAAACAGAGTTCACCACCGAAAGTGTTGTTGGTCGGCTTGGTCGTCGTCGTTGACGTGGTTGTCGTTGTCTTGTTGCTTGATCTGGCGCTGCGGTTGCGACCGCCACATGACTTGGCGGCCCTTGCGCTTCTTGGGCGCTTGCATGCTGCGCTCCATGGATTTCTTCATGCGCTCTTCGTACATCTTGGTCTGCTGCGCAATGCGCTCTTGACGGACGCGCTCGCGGCGCTCCTTTTCTTTTTCTTTTTCGGCTTTGACCACGTAGTCTTCGGGCATGTGCTCGATGGCGCTGAGCAAATCCTCGAGCCGCGCCTCGAGGTCCGTGAGCATAAAGAGCGTGTTCGGGTTCGAGTCGGCTTCGAACCCGCAGCGCTGGTACACTTCGAGGACCTTGTCGTGAAGCTCTTGAAGCATGCGTTCTTGGACATTCTCGCCCGTGCCGGCCATCGCTCGCTGCCGGAGGTGATTCGCTTTCTCGTCCTCGCCGTTGATTTGGTCGCGGAGCTCGTCAATGTTTTGTTTGAGCACTTGCGTCTTCTTGTTCATCTTTTTCTTGGTCTCGCGGTAGTTTTGCTTGAGCTCTTCGAGCGACTGCTCGGTCTCTTGGCTGTTCTGAATTAGAAACAAATTGCTCTCTTCGAGCGCCGTAAAGATGTCGAGCAGCTGCTGCGGGTTTTGAAAGTACATGGGCAGCTCTTCGCCGCTGCTCGTAGCCACCATGTCGTCGATAGCGGGCATGGGCGGCACCGTGCTCGATGCGATCGCGGGCTTTGGTTTGTCGGCTTTTTTCTTGGTCTTGCCGTCCTTCTCGGCGACCCGCTCGGCCGCGCGGTCCCGCTCCTCTTGCTCGGCGAGCGCCCGCGCACGAATCACCTCCCACTCGGCCATGGCCTTGGCCTTCTTCTTCCGAAGGCGATCTTGCTGCCGCTTTTTCTTCCGCTCCATTTGCTCGGCCTCCCACTCGGGCGGCGTGAGCTCGTCGAGAAACGCCTTGTATTTCAGGCAGTCGTCGAGCTGCTCCTTGAGCTTGGACATGTCGCTTTGCACGAGCTGGATCTGCTGGTTGAGCTTTTTGATTTCCTGGACGCGGTCGGCCTTGGCTTTCGTTTCCTTCTCGGCCTTCTTGATGGCTTCGTGCGCTTTCTTGTCGTTCTCTTTCAGAAACGTGTCGAAGCGCACCGCGTCTTCCTCGAGCATGAGCTCGCTCTTCTTGAGCGCCTCTTCTTTGAGCTGCGCCTTCTCCTCGAGTTTCCGGATCTCTTCTCGCTTGGTGTCGAGCGACATCTAGTTGGCCATGAGCGATCGATCGCGCCGTCGATTGGACGCGACCTGGACGAGGAACATTTCGCGCTTCTTTGCAATAAAGTCGGCCATGTTTTCCTTCTCGCGGCGGCGGTCACTCGAGATGGCGGCGGTGGCCGC
>NW_012157040.1:2186-4342 GCF_000151545.1 Saprolegnia parasitica CBS 223.65
CCCCGCGTCTGCTTGGACTGGGCGACATTGACCATGTCTGGCGCCTACACGATGCTTAGTGCGCACGTAGAAAGCAAGGAGACGGACGCTGTCGTCGAATTTGAACCGACGAATGTTGCCGCGCTTGGACGAGTTGGTAAGCTTCTCGTGGATCTTGAGCCGCGCGTTGCGCTCGCGGTCTTCGTCCTTGCGGCGCTTGACGTCGTCGCGCATGCGGAAAACCTCCTCGTCGGACGGCAGCGTGAACGGGTTGGCACTGGACGCGCCATCTACGAAGTCGGTCTGAGCCTCCACAACGGAGACGCGCGCAGACCATTGTTAGTCGACTCCATCGGCGCCGCGTTCGTTTCAAAACACAAGCGCCGGCGTGTGGGCTAACTTTAGCGACTTAAACTCAGCACTTGGTTTACATTACTATCTCATTTGAAAGCGCGTGTTGCCGTATCGACGGTCCCTGTACTTGTAGCCGCGTTGCCGTCGTATCTTCTTCAATGGCTGGAATTCGACGTCATTTTGCCGATTGGATTGCGATGGCTGAAGCGACTCAGTACCGGTCGACGCAGTCACTTTTTCTCGCAAAACTGCGGCCACGACCAGCGTGACGTTTCGCCTCCAAGTGCGTTTGCGGCTCTTGCACGCCACCCCCAAGGGGTATCATCCCATGCGTACGATCGCACTGGCGTGGTGGCTGGGCTTGCTCAAAAGGTGTCAGTGCAAATCGACGCACCCGATATGTCCGTACTAGTACTTGTTAGCAGCACGCGCCTTGAGGCTTGGCTCGACAGCACCCTCGTCGTGCCGTTATGATACCCATCATGTTCACTGTACTCTCTTTCTTGCAACCCCAACCTCGTCCCAATGGCGCGCCATCCGTGGGGCACACCAGCGCTTCCTGCTGCTCTTTGGACGCTCCCGTCAACACCGATGCATGTGCGCCACGCGTACCTGGCGCTCGCCGTCGACCGATTTTGTGTCTTGAACGTCTAGCATGACGCAGGCACTGCCTACTTAATGCTTTTGACAGCTAGTAATGGGAGGAGAATCGATCACAAGAGCACGCAAGAGTGCTGAATGACGGTATGAAGGCTATCACTGAGGTCCATTGCGATCAATGAAGGCGGCTTCTTCTCGGCTGCATGAATGCATCGAAGCTGTGGCGGTGCGATGGACCTTGCACCCCGAGCGCTCCTGCATGTCGAATACTGAGCCTACTGCACCTGCAATGCGGAAGATACCATGTAACTGCCACCTCTTCGAATTTCTGCTACTTTCGAAATCTACGGGTACTATAGTTACGTGGTCGTCCGTTGACAAACGACTAGACGACTGCATCTGAGACGCGTAGGGTGTTCAACAACCAGATAGCGCTACGATTAGTGTATAAATGGAATGACTCAATTTATGATTGTAGACCGCACGAAGAGAGACATCGCTTGCTGCGCCTTCGTCGAAAGATCGAAGGATTCAAGGAATCTGATTCGCCGACGCTGGCCAATGAAAATGCGTCCTCTACGGCAACAACACAGATCTTTGGGGTCATTCCTGCCACCAGACCCGCAACCAAGACAGCGCGCCTGTGCTCTTGATGGCTCTTCTCTTAACGGTATTAAAGAAGGTAGCTTGGTTGGTTGGACGACTGGTGCCGACAGACGCTTACTATCTATCAAGCTCGCACACGTACCAGAGCCTGACCCAATTGTCAGATCGCACTCATCCTATCATTTGTCACCTTCTCGGCTGTGCTGGTCACACTTTTCAATGCTCCGCACCCGCCTCAAGTCGACTTTGGCTGCTGTCGCCGCCGAGGCTGCCCCGCGCCTGCGTGACATTCCCGTCGCGCCCGAGACAGGCTTTGGGCCATTGCGCAGCAGCTACGCCTACTTTGCCGGGAACGACGGGTTCCGCCTGCTCTTTGAGCGCTTCCACAAGCTCCACGCGTCGCTCGGGCCGATCTTCCGCCTCCGCTTTCTTCCGTTCCAAGCGTACACGGTGAGCATCTCGGACCAAGACGCAGTCGCCGAGATCTACCGACACGAAGGCGCCATGCCGCAGCGTCAGACCTTTGGCTTTTGGAAGCTGTACCGGGACGAACGCAAGTTGCCAGTGGGCTTGGCCAACACCAACGAGTACGCCTCGTGGAAGAAGTATCGAGCGAG
>NW_012157041.1:0-4226 GCF_000151545.1 Saprolegnia parasitica CBS 223.65
TTGGGGTTCGCACACGACGGCATCCACGTCGCCGCAACCGCCGCCGGCATCGTGGGCACCGCCGTCAGCGTCGGTGCAAACGAGCAGACGTCCGGAGGCGCAAATTCTGCCGGCGCCAACGGCGTGACCACCTTCGTGTACTGCTGTAGCAGGTTGGCGTAGTCGGGCGTCGGCGTCGTGCCCGGCTTGGTCGTGATGCCCGTGTCGGCCGCGCCTGTATCAAGTTCGTATCAATCCATCATCCCGACTCCCGTTTTTTCGTTGGTTGTAATACCGATAAAGAGTGGGAAGATGCTGTCGCGCGGCAGCGAAGCTTCCCCAAACGCGTACGCAAAGCCGCCCGAGTACACATCGGTCCAGCCTTTGGACGTCAATGACTCGGAGAAGAGGGTCGGGACCATATCCCACGTACGCGGGCGCTTCGTCGCGCAACCGAATTCGCCGATCGCCAAGACGATCGGGACACCTTGCGCGAGGCCGAGCAGCTCCTTGTAGGCCTCGTTAAAGGTGTTCTTGTTGCACCACCGGTATTCGTTGATCATGTACATGTCGATGCTCTTGGTCATCACGCCGTGGACCATCGTGTCGCCGCAGAGAAGCCCTTGGATCTTGATGGCGTGGTACGCGGTCGCGGAGAGCACTTGCTTGAGCACCCCGTTCACGAGCTCCGTGTACGCGCCGTCCGCGGCCGAGTACGCCAACGGAATGGTGCGCAGCTTCTTGACGTTGACGCCCATCCAGTCTTTCAGGTCGGCCGCGTACCTCTTGACGCACGCGGCGGCCGTGAGGTCGAGCTGCAGCACTTCGTTGCCAATGACGATCGCAAGCGTATTGTCGTACTGCGCAAAGTTCTCGATGATCTACATAGCAATATGTCGTTTCAAGTCGATACCTTGATACAATCCAACGCCGTACGCGCTTGCCATAGTAGAGCAAGTAGGTCGGGTAGCAACTTTTCGAATTGGGCGCCAGCGGCTTGACAATGTGGTCGATGCTCGTGTACGAGGACTCGCCGTCGACGGTCCGGTCCATGGTCTGCGTCGCATACGAGCCGTAGTACTTGTTGTTGGTCGGCGACGCCGACGGCAGCACGTAGATGCCCCGGGTGTTCATGTGCGCCATGAACTTGGCGTAGGACCGATCCGGGTTGATGTTGTAGAGGCGAAACGTGTTGAAGTGCCCAAAGAGGTCCGTCAGCGACGTCTCGAGCGTCTCGCGCACAAACTCGTCGTAGTGGTCGTCGCTCACGTCGCCCTCGTACGTCATGCCCCGCATGACGAAGCGGACGCCCGTGCGCGCGTTGTAGAGGCGGTTGCCGCGCGCAACGATCGGGTCGAGCGCCGCAACGCCGAGCACAGCGAGCAACAGCAATAAGAGCATCCCACCCAATTGGATGCCAATGTCAAAATAGCACGGACGATCGCAATGGACGGTGGGATTGTTCCGACCCATATCCGGTGAGGATCGGGACAACGGCCTGCGCAACATTCCAGATGGCGTTGGACACGCGCGATACCGCCGACACGGCTGCAATGGTATCGCTCAAGGTGCTGCTGGACCGTGTTGGGAGAACGCCTTGTTGCGAGATTCCATCGAGGGACTCAAGAGGGCACCGAAGAACGAGGTCAATCATAATTTGATGGCAACGACACATTTGGGACGCGCATCGTAAAGGGTGGAAAGGACGCGTACCGTGGACGTCTACGCTGAACCAGCCTGCGACGTGGACAAGATTACAGTACATGAGCGTTTTCGCTTCGGGCCAATGGACCGCGTACCTCAGACAAGTGCTCGCCGTACAACGCTCGCCGCAATAGGCTGTGCTGGCAGAGATGACGCAGAGCTGTGATAGCCTGCAAACTAGTACCGGTACTGTAGTACGCGTAAGGTGGCAGAAGACCGTTTTTGCAATTGCTTTGTTTGGATGGTTGCTGGCGAGCTGGTGCTGCAGAGCGAATCTAACGAAACAGAACTGCCCTTTTGCACGCTTGGAGTCGCAGACAAACGCTTCTGCGATCGGATGAAAATGGCGCCAAGTCACTTTATCCGGACATCCGGATAAAATGGATTGTGGATCAATGTCAATGGGAGCCGCGTGCATTGCCGCGGTCAACTGCAGAAGGTTGGGCAACCAAGTTTGAATGGATGCAAGAAGTCATGTATTACAATATCAACGAGCTGCTTAGAACAAGTCGGCCATACGCTGCCAGAACGAGGGCTTGGTAGCGCTCACCGAGCCATCGTTGTCCTTGTGCGGCGTGACACCGTTGTTCGTTGGCGGATACAGAATCGGATCGCTGGGCGTGACGAGGGAGCCCCACCACGTCGCATTGGATTTGACCGACGCCATCTTCTTGGCCAGTGCCCGCACCACGTTGGGTGTCACACACCCGTTGCTCGTCGCTTGATAAAACTGCACCGTGACGCGGAGCGGGTACCTCGTGTCTCGCTGCACGTGGCTGAAGCGGCTCAGCTTGGGGTACGGGCCCTTGGCCTCGTCGCTGATGCTGATGATCGCAGCTTCGACGTCCATCATCAATGGTGCGGAGGAACGTGCCATCATTCGAACGCCCGAGCATTTCTTCTTGAGCGCGAAACTGCGGGGTCTCGGCTTTTGCTGCAGTGGAATCTGGACAATCATGACGTAGTTGCGTGCTTCTTCGTCTGCTGTCATGGCGTCATCGGCGGCGTCGACCCCTCGCTTGGCGCGGTCTTGGGACAAACGCTCCGCTGCAAACGAGTGCTTCAAGCCGTGGTGGTTGCAGAAGAGGGCCGTGTCGCGCTGGCTCACGACTTGAGCACTACGCATACCAGCGTTTCGCATGCGGCGTCTAGATGTAGAGAACAAAACATGTAATACCTTGTGCCAGCGTCCGTGCAGACCAAGACGAGCACGGCCGGGTCATCCGCCCGCGACTGGTAGTTGAACAAGCCAACGTGAAACTCCGTCTTGCTCTCGGCCTCCTTCTCGATCGGCAAGAAGCACGCTTGCGTGCTCACGACCGCTTGGTCGTCGTGCTGCGGCGCGTACATGCTGTGCTCGAGCTCCGTGTACTTTGTGATCGTCTCGAGGTACTCTTGGAGCGAGATCTTGGTCAACGGCGCGTCCTCGTACGGCGACTCGTTCCCAACCGTGAGCATGATCTGGCGCGTCGGAATGCTCATGATAGGATCTAGATCAACATCCGCCAATAAGAAAAAATGCCAGAAGCATCTCAATGCGCTCGATACCTTGAAAGTTGGGCGCGCGGAGCACGGGCATCCACGTGTCTTGGACGACGAGCGTCATATCCGAGATGCACGGCCCCCAGCAACTGTTTTGATAGCGCGCACAGTCTTCCCACGAAACGTACGTGAGCTGCAAGCCCTCGCGGCGCGCGGCCGCCTGCACGTTGTCGTCGTCGACCATGAGCGCGACGCTGTGCACGGCGTCGCGTGGAGGACGCGCTGTTGTGGATGCAAACATCGACTGCCCACGTGGCAAGAAGAGATATGACGATTGAGATGGAGATTGCACTTTCTTCTTCATGGCCGCCGGAATGTATGCGCTCTATGAGTGTTGGTACTTGGCTTTTCAGAAAGGAATCAAGTGGTTGTGATGCGCATGAAGGACCCATCGCTTTGCCGTTGACCAAGCAATCGAAAGCCAACATGACGACGGTCCTTCTTCTCACATTGGGCTTGCCAGCTTTTTAACAGAGCCGCGACGTCGACGGGGTGGACGTAGGCGTTGTGCCAAAGGAGCAACATCAAATATGACAATACAGTATTCTCGCGAGCCCTTCTCGTCCGCAAGACAGAATCGTCCTCCGCTGTATTAGCTAGTGACGCAGGTTGAGAACACCATGGGGACATGCTAATATCAACTCTGGTATTGCTCAAACCATATTGAAACACTGCATACGGCAACCCGTCGTCGCAAGATGTAGTCAGCTGCGCGTGGTCGTGGTGGAGGGGTCCAGCGACCTGGACTCAAAGCGACAAGAACCTCAGTGAACCCATCTTTCTGCTCGTATACGTTGAGCCTCGAACCACCGGGTGCAGCGTTCGCTGTCTGGCTCGATACTGTACTCTCAATGCCACTCCTCCAAGCGATGCTTCACAGCGCAGCGTTTGCGCTTCGAGACACGTCGTCGACACGGCATGGGTGGTGTCTGTACACGGTTGTTTTACTGCAGAACGCTTATCTCGTCCGATCTTTCTAGTCAATCTTGATGGACGAGTAG
>NW_012157042.1:0-2573 GCF_000151545.1 Saprolegnia parasitica CBS 223.65
CAACCAGATGATCGCGGTCGCCTCCGTCATGCTGCACGTTGGCATCTCGATGCGCAGCCAGAACGTCGTCTTTGCCGCCAACCAAGACTCGAGCGTGAGCTTCCGGCCGCCGAGCCCGTCGTTCAACGCGCTCGCGAGCGACCAAGGCGCGCTCTGGACCTTTGACCACGTGCAGAACACCATCAAGTCGGAGCTCACGGGCCTCTGTCTCGACGCGTATCGCGGCTCCAACGGCGCGCCCGTCCACACCTACTCGTGCAGTCTCTCCAACGGCAACCAGCAGTGGCAGTACGACCCGTCGAGCAAGGCCATCAAGCACATGATCCACAAAGGCTTCTGCCTCGACATGGACCTCGGGTCCAAGAAGGCGCAGCTGTGGCAGTGCAGCGGCGGCGCGTCCCAGCAATTTGGCTATGAAAAGTAAACGATCGCTTGCGTCGCATTTTTAAACTATCTAATTTGAGCTCTAATTTGAACCAAGTTTTTGTCTGTTTGAACCGAGGTTAGGTATGCTTGAACGGAGGTCATAACATGTGAGACCGTGCTGACGGTCGTCGATGGACAAGTTGTGCACAGCACGACGGTTTCCGGTTACAGGTCGTCGACGACACGAAGAATTGATGCGGACAAAAGAGGGTCATGCGTGACAAAAAAGGGTCTTAGAGTTTCGGCGAGTTGCAGCGCTCAGAGTGCCATGCGATGAACGACGTGTGAAGCCAACGCTGCACTGAAATGCCCGAGGCGAAACCTTGTTTATGACGCGTACGAGTCACACTGTAGTGGTGGTTTCGAGGCGATCGCACGAGTCATCGCTGGATAACAAAGGCGTCTGAGCCGCCCAGGTTGGCCTTTCAGAATAAAAAACGATGAAGCACTTGTGTTACGCGGTTGAATGTCGTCTCGCGATCGCGATAAAAAGTGGGCTTTGCGTAATGGTTTTTGAAAGACACACAACGAGCTGCGCAACGCGCCAACGCGTGGACGCATTCGTTCTCCGGAAAACTGGGCGACTGCAGTATCAGTTGTGAAAATTAGCTCCACCACGATAGTATTAGATCTGGTGGCTGGACCATGCAGCCGTCCAAAACTGTGGAGAAGAGCTACGACGATGCCTCAGATCAAGGACCACGAGTATGTTGGTTGCCTTTGTTGAGATGGACACAAGACCCAACAAGACCAGCGATGCTACAGGAAGCACACACCTGAGCGATGTCATCGAATGAATGACAATAGTGGTACAACTTCTGTTTCAATATGCAGTACGGTACCACCGATACCTCAGCGCGATACAGTACCGTACATGCTTTCCCATTCCGTTTTGCTAGCCGGAAGTTCCGGCTAGCAAACTGGATGGCCCCTGGGTGCGTTCTCGCGAAGTTGCTAGAAGCGGGTGGAAAGAAGACACTAGGCTGGGGCGTGGTGGCACTGTCAGGCCGTCGTTGTTTCCAGCGGCGGCGGCATCTCGATCGCGGCACAGTGCCATCGACGCATACCAGTGTAGCAGCGTCACCTTGCCAGTGAGACTCCTTAGCCACGAAGACGACGCCAACGCCAGCAATCTGTCTCGTCCGTCACTGGATTTGAAGTCACCGATCGAACGAATGCCATGCATCAATCACACGTTCACAAAAAGCTTGGAGAACACCATGACGGTGCACGGACATTTCCTCTTCAGTGGGGTCATCCACACTGAAGAGAGCCTGTGGTGTCGCCGTGGACCAACCCTCGCCAACACTACGCACGCCGGACCTTCATCGGAAGCAACGCAAGCTCGAAATTTGCTCTTCGTGTGACCAACACGCGCCGCCGCTCGAGTTGGACCAAGGATTACGTACCGCGGTTGAAAGACATGCGCTGCCAAGGTATCGCATCGGCATGTGCTGAATCTCTACTACTCGCTCGTTTGCGTTACATATATTACATTGGAACCCCACGTGGATGAGCGAGCGTTTTACCACGGACTGCTGGTCAAAACTTTTGACCAGCAGTCTACACCTCCATGGCTTGCAACTCCGAGTCAGCTCGCGTTTCGACTGGTTTTCGTTTCCAACTATTGCAAGTTTGTCTTGGATTTAGACAAGCAGAGAACGTAGTCTCATGCACAACGCATAGCATCACGGTCGGACAGAGACTGCGCGGCGGACTTCGATGTACCTGCGATTGTCGGACTGGTCTCGCTGATCCATCAAGCGTCGTAGGCGATCTCCCACGCGATGGTCAATGATATCCAAGACCACATTGGTGTCGCACAACCTAGGACCCTCGTGTCGTGCGAGAGACAGCGGCGACGGACTCCAAATTTTTGGAAAATTGGTTACGTTTCCACGGTGGAATGGCGGGGGTGCAGGGAGTCGGGCTCATTGGTCAGATTTGAATTTGCCCGCGTTGGCACCTACCACAGAACTACCAAGAACTAGTACACCACACGTACTCTCACCATGACCTCGACGACAACACCCATCGTCTGCCTCTTCCAGGGCTGCGACGCGCTCGTGGACGGCGAGAGTCAAAAGTGCGCCTTTCACCGCAACCGTAAAAAGTGCTCGGTCGACTTTTTGCTCCAACCAAGTGTA
>NW_012157042.1:4131-5782 GCF_000151545.1 Saprolegnia parasitica CBS 223.65
CCTGCGCTTTGTAATTGCGCTCGGCTTTGGCGCGCTCGTTGGCGCGCTCGTCGGCAGCATCGCGCTTGTCTACTTGCACGCCACGTACCCCGACGACGTGCTGGTGGCCCACCCGTTCACGGGCGTCCTCGACATGCTCGCGTACGACTTCCAGACTTCAGACGCTTCTGCGACGCTTATCGCCCTCGGCGCCGCGCTCGTTTCGGCGCTCGGCGGCGTCTGGTTCTGCCTCCGCACGTCGCTCGTGCACGGCTTGTTCCTCCACGGCCTCGGGCTCTGCGGCCTCTCGCTCACGTCTCTCTACGTGGCCGTCGTCCCCGAGATGGCGGTGCGCTGGTCCATGGCGCCGCTCGCTGTCTCGTCCGAGCTTCTCGGTACGTCCTTCTGCTTGACGCATGGCCAATGGCGATGATGATGCTGGTAGAGTACAAGCTCGCGATTGTCAGTGGCATCGCATGCGTCGCACTCCTCATTTTGCACGCGCTCCTCGTCTTGCTCGTGCGTCCGTAAAGCAACTAGACTAGAAGCGTCCGTAGAGCTGCCAATTTTGAGACCACTTGAATATTGCCGAAGCGTCCCTCTGTGTACCTCTAGACAAGCTGGATCTCATGGTCTCGAGCGTCATGGATCGAGCACTCTGCCGTCGCCCTGCCTGTCGTGCGATCACATGCGAGTGTTCAATGAGGAAATAGATAAAGCGCAAGTACTACGCTGCACATAGCGAGCTACGCAGTCTTGGTCGGAGCCTTGCGAGCGAGGTAACCATTCTGAGCGACCGCCGCCACGGGCTTGCACGACGACAGCTCGTACGGGAGCACCGGGGCACTCACGGAGCGGACGAGACGGCGACTCACCACCGCCTCTGCGGCCGCGATCTCGAGGCGCGCGGTAGTGACACCAGCCATGTCCGCTGCAAGCTTCTCCTGCAAGGCGACGACCTTCTTCTTCGTCGCCAGGCCCTTCTCAACCAGGAGGAGCATCATGGGCTTCCACATGCAGACGAGGAAGAGGAGGAAGATGAGGTGGAAGAGACTGAGGAAGAGCAAGAGGAGGCCGAGGAAGAGCAAGAGGCCGGTCGTAGCCGTGTGGAGATCATCCAGCATCATCTTGTCTTGATGGCGTTTTCGGAAATTCTTGGCGGTTACACTGTTTTTCAATTAAATACTTTTGTCATATTATGTATTCTTTTATTATGTAGTTTCAATTCACAATACAAAAATACAGTACAAAGTACTATTTATTTTATAACGACATCACGCGCTCGCATGCGAACTGCGTGTTTTTAGTCACGAGCCTGCATATCTCACCGTGGTTTTTCCAGCTCTGATTTTCACTTCAATCTACTTTAATTAGGTAGGTGTGAAAATCGTGGTATTAGTGCAGAATGTGTGAAATGCCGTGATTGGGTCGCTCGCTATGACTGCGAGGTGGCATTGTCGAGTTTGCACCATGACCGCTGCTGGCTTGCAACGCGCTGCCGGCGGCCTCGCGCTTCTGGCGACGGGAGCCGCCATCGGCGTTTTGTCTGAGCGCACCCAAAAGCAGCTTTCGCAGCCGGCATCGACGCCGGACGAGGTCGTGACCATCCTCGGCGCGATCGGCAACACCCCGTTGCTCGAGATCCCGTCGCTTTCCAAGCTCACGGGCTGCC
>NW_012157043.1:0-2301 GCF_000151545.1 Saprolegnia parasitica CBS 223.65
AATCACCGACGACGACCACAAGATCGTCGAGGTTATGTCAGGCCGCAACCGCACGCTTCGCAGGTAGCTATCACCAAACTTGGCCGCGGCCCAAGATTGTTACCTCTACATGGTCGAAGTGGCGCCGTGGCTGACGCACCGTACGTCGACAACGATGGCGACGCGTCGTGGGGAGCATTTGGCCTTCTCAGTGCACTCGGACTTTGGTGCATTGAGGTGCCCGTCGAGACGACGGGTGTTGCGGCGCTGGACAATTGCTTTGCATCAGCAAGCTCGCGTCGGGATTTTCGACCACAACGAGCGCCAGACGTTGGAGGCCACGTGCCAGGAGCTGCGGCAGTACGGCTTGTAGAGCGTTCATGGCGGTGACATCATGCATCGTCAGACTCGGTGTCTGCAGTGCGCGGGTGGTGTTGAGCCAGGTCACGCACGAGCCATGGCACGACGTCGTTCATCGCATCTCCGGGCGGTTGGTACCACCAAGTGGCAGAAGGCGCCAAAGCCAAAGGTCGAGGAGAGATGACCGTGGAGCCGGAGACGCTCGAGGGCCAACGCAAGCGGCAGGTCGACCGACTCGGTGGGCTCGTTGAGCGCCGTCACTTTGGTGCCCTCTGCAAGTGACGCTAGCAGCTCCTCGACATGCGAAGCGTACGTTGATATACACGAGGCCTTGGCGACGACAACGGCTGGCCACTACGAGCTCGATCGGCGATCAGGATCGCTCTGCCCGCGTCGACATACGGGGCGTGAGTTGTCGACGGCGCGATAACGGGGTCTAACCATACTGTTGGAGTTGTCCAACCAAGACTGTGTACTTTCTGAAGCTCATCCTGCCATTTCGCTATTGATAGATAGATAGATAGATAGATAGATAGATAGATAGATAGATAGATAGATAGATAGATAGATAGATAGATAGATAGATAGATAGATAGATAGATAGATAGATAGATAGATAGATAGATAGATAGATAGATATATAGATAGATAGATAGACGATATGTGGGTTTCCTACGTGTACGCGCGTCGGAGCACGAGTGTATCCAGACCGAGTACAGTTGTGCAATCGATGCATGCTGCTGACGGACGAGGTTGGGTGAATACGCCCTCTGGACGCACATGTCTCTTCTCAAACCCACATTCAAACTCAAGAGAACAAAGTAGTAACTCAATGCTACACATCGTTTCGACTCGGGCTTTCAAGCACGATGCGGTGGATGCGGTCTCCGTTGCGTTCGTAGCGGTACTTGACGTGTTGAATCGGAAGCGTTGCGTTGAAGAGCCCCTGCAGCGGCGGCAGCGCGATCGAGATGCCGCGGCAGGTGGCGAGGGCGCGGTCGACGTGAGCAAAGGTGGAGCGGCACAGATCGTTGTCGTCGATATCGATGGTGACGCCAACGGGACTCACCGTGTGCGAAAGCGCAGTCGCAAGCGCCTCGACCCACTCGTCACCGAGGTACGTCTCGTTGAAGGTCATGCGTCGGAGGCCCCGGCGAATCCAGTCGCAGAGCGAGACGAGCATCGCCTTGAACAACGCGTTGCTCAGCGAGCAAAACTGCAACGAAAAGCTCTCGAGAACGCATGTGGGTGGGATGTGGGCGGCAAAGTCACTCCACGAACCTGCGCTGAAGCGAGTGCTATCGAGAACGAGGTGCCGCAGCGACGAGGGGAACCGACTTGCTGGCGGCGTACTCGGCACGTAGATGCCGTCTCGGAGTTGAAGGGACGTCAGGGCTGGGAACGTGGAAAGAATGGGGACGAGCAGGCTCAGCTGCATGTCGTTGCAGACAACGCGCAGCGAGGACAGCTTGGTGCGATTGAGACGCTCCAGAAACGACCACAACGCGGCCTTGTCGGCCTCGTGCACCGTGATGTCCAGCTGCGCCAGGCGCTCGAACGCCGGGGCGACGGCGACAAGGGGTGCGGCAACGCCGGGCACGCTACTTCGCAGTATCAGACGCTCGAGCGACGTGGTCTTGGCGAGCATTGGCGCCAGCGCGGCGCTGACCGCGGCGCGGCGATCCATGTGCTGGTACTCGAGCGTCAAGGACGTGGCGTGCGTCGACTGTAGCCATCGGCCCAAGGCCATGAGGAAGCTCGCGTCGGTCTCGATGCACGACGCTGTGATCGACGCGACGCGGTGCGCGGGCGTCATGACGGCCTCGAGGACCGACGTGTCATTCGGCAGATCGACGTCGGTCAGGCGAGTGCACTCGCGCAAGATCGCACAGCGGCGCGGCAGGTCCCGTGGATCCCGGATGGTACATGTGTGGTATAGTGCGTGAGCTTGGCGCTCCACAG
>NW_012157043.1:2401-4290 GCF_000151545.1 Saprolegnia parasitica CBS 223.65
CGGCACACCGTCGCTGCTGTTGGAGCCCGGCGGCCGCGGGAATGACCGACATCGCGTCGCGCACGAGAGCGGTAGCCGCGGGTGTGAGCTCGTCCAGATACAGCCGAGGCCACATGCGGCTCCTCGCGCGCTGCTCGCAGTCAAAAGGAATGCGCGTCATGCGCAGCGGGTGCTCGAGCAGCTCGTGCAGCGCGGCCAGCGGCGGGCTGCGCGCAGAGGCCGGCAGCGCTGATAGAAAGGCATGGAGAGCGCTTGGCGCTGCGATGCACTGGACGATGCTCATGAGCACGTGGTCCAAGTGCAAGACCGTCGGCGAGGCCACGGTCGGGCGCTTGCTGCTGCTCATCGAGCTTATGGTGCAGCGTGGTTGGGTGTTTTAAAACAGGCTCCCAATACAAATTGTTTTGGCCAATCGGGTTCGACCTAAGAGCTTCTCCACCCGTCCGCGCTATCTCTATCTGGCTCTTTATAATTTCAAAAATTTACCGGGAGAACGCCCCACCGGTCCCTGTAAATCGCCCTGTATCTGTATAATTTTTACAGGGTGGAGCAAAAATTGGCCGAGGTCCCTGCAAATTGGAGCGCGATGCGGGGCTCGCGGCCACTCTGGTTTTTTACCCTGTAAAACTCTAAATTACTTGCTGTTTGTATACTAGTCAAAAAATAGATACAAAATCGAATTTGAAGCCGAAGTTCGTAGTTATCGACGCCATACATTGCGCGACTCCCTGCATCTTTTTACAGGGCGACCGGTGGGGCATTTTTTTAATACCGCGCTGTATCCGGCGATACAGGGAGAAATCACACTGTAAAAAAACCAGAGCCAGAGCAGGATACCGGGTACCGGTGGAGATGCTCTAATGCTGCATTGGGTTGCTGCATCTGAACGCCCGCAACTCAACGCACGAAATTCAATTTCAATCTCAAAACCAGGGTCATTTTGCTCAAAACGCCTTCCCACCTGGCCAACCGTGACGAACATATCCTCATATGCAGTCATGTGCCTCATGTGCCTGAATTCCAGCACAGAGAGAGCTGCAAGGGTCGACTCTACCGGTTGTTTGAAACAACCTCGTCGCCGATGCCACGAGTCTGGAAAAATCTCGAGGTGGATCACCTCTTGGACGCTGTCCCAGTTCATTAGCGACCGCAGTATTAGGCCTAGCTGTGGCTGAGCAATGGGCTAGCATCCCATCATGTCGGATCCAACCGAGTCGTCATGCCCATATTCAACTACCAGCTGCGCGAGATCGCTCGTTCCTCGACCTCGTCCAACTCTGCGCCTGTGCCGTGTCGCCGGCGGTGTCCAGCAAGCCACCGACAACTCGTTGACGCCGCTGGGAGCCGTCGTTGGCGGCAATGTCCGGGGCGCGGGGGACAGCTAGCCGTACTCGACAGTTGGGCTGGAGATCTTCGACAAGAATGAAAGTTCAAGCGACAGCGGCCGACACCCGCTCGAGGGATGGTCGAGTCGCCGCTTTGTACGCTGGCATGCCGGCAGGTCATGCGGAAGATGCGGTCGAGGTCGACGCTTACCTGCTGCGGGCATCTCTGGATGGTCCAACAGCGTGGCGTCGCGTGGCGCTTGAGGAGGATTTTTGTGGCCACCACAATTCGTTCGTAAAGATGCAGTGTTCATGTCGGGTTTCTCCTGGCAACCATGAGGTAGACTTTGACGAGGCGAATCGAGCACTCTGCAGCTCTGTGCTCGATGCATTTTCTGGCAAAAGTTGGGCTTTCTTGAAGAACGCTATAACTTTTACGCGTTCATGATTGTGTCAAGGTTGTTAGCCTCGGGCTATGCTCATGGCGTAGCTTGTGCTCGTGCGCGGTTGCCTGCTTCTCGTGCACGGCCAGCGCCGCAGACCAAGCTTTCCGTGCTCCGAATC
>NW_012157044.1:0-3325 GCF_000151545.1 Saprolegnia parasitica CBS 223.65
CGTTCAGTTTTGCTCTGGATCGCTCTACGCGTTCATGGCGCTGCCCGACCCGATCAACCATTATTTCGGCTTCCCGACCAGCGACGCGCGCGCCGTCCAGCTCATCCTCGTGGCTGGCGTGCTCAGCATCCTCGCGCAGGTCCTTCTCGGCCCGCTCTTTGAGCGCCAAGGGCCGCGCTGGAGCATGGCGATCGCGACGCTCATCCTCACGCTCGGCCTCAGCGCGTCGCTTCTCGCCGTGTCGCTGCCGTCCTGGACTCTCTTTTATATGGCGTACGGTCCTTTCTCATTCGTGAGCGCCACCGGCTAAGCGCTGCGTGATAGGATGCTAAGCGTGGCCATGGCCTTTAGCGCCATCATGATTCTATCGATTTCGATTGCGATGAAGTGGTGTCCGGACGCACGCGGCTCGGTCGCGGGCTTTTGCCTCGTCGGGTTCGGTGTCGGCAAGCAGCTCTGGGCCTCGCTGTACAACCACGTGACGACGTCCGCCGGGATGGATCTCAAGTACACCTTTGTGCTCCTCTTATTGACGCTCGTGCCGACAATGACGGTCGCGACGCTGCTGGTGCGGACGCCGCCACCTGACTTTAGCGTTGCGGGTTACGACATGCACTGCATTCCGTCCGTGAAAGCACCAAGTGTCGACCTTGTTCAAGACGAGTACCTCCGGATTGGCATGACGCTCGTCAACTACCGCGCCGTCACCCGCCGGAGCAACTCGTTTGTCGAGGGCACGGACCGTCGGTACCACGAGCAAGTCAAGGCCATGTCGCTGCCCCAGTGCATCTTTTCGACCGACTTTGCCTGTCTCCTCGTTGCGCTCACGGCCAACTGCATGGTGGGTTTGTTTTACAACAACATGACGGCGGTGGCGACCTTGCGCTGTCCGCTCCAAGACCTCTACGACCTCTCGGACGACGCCGTCAAGACACTGCGCCTGCACGGGCTTATCGTCGACCTCCTCGGCCGCCTCGTACCGGCTCTTCTCTCGGACGTTGGTATCCGCGTCTTTTACGCCAACCCCGCGGCCGTCCGAAAACTCTGCTTGACGGGTCTCGTGCTTTTGCAGTGCATCGCGATTCCTGTCGCGTACCTCGAGTCGGACAAGTTGACGCATTTTGCGCACGTCGAGTGGCTCCTCTACGCGCTGCAGTTTGCCTCGAACGCTGGCGCATCACTGATTGTCTGTCTTTTAACAGACATGTTTGGCGTCTACCACGTCGGCACGATGTATGGTCTCTCGTCGATCACGTGGGCGATTGGCCAAGCCCTCCTCGTCGTCACGACTGCCAAGAACGTGGCGGCGCTCGCCTTTCAAGTGCAACTCCTCTGGTGGCTCTCGCTCGCCGGCCTATTCGCGCTGCTGTTTGTACGCACCGACTCGGCCGACCGGTTCTACCGCGGCTACCGGTTCACGGTGTGCGGCAAAGTCGTCGTGCAGCGACCGCGCAAGTCGTGGCAGCCACACCGCCAAGGCACGTGGGATCTGTACACGGACGTGCCCGACGGTATCGAAGTGCTGCGAAGCTCGATGCCGTACCTCTGGCCGTCGCTCTCGCTCGACGACGACGAAGATGACGACGACTCGTTATAGCGGTGGTCGAGTAACTTATAAGGATTGCACAACAATGCTGTCGCGTTGTCTACCAGTCGCACCGTCGCAGTTTAGTTTATAGACGATGTTTTCGCAAGATACATTTATGGTATTCCGATGGGGGAAAATGACAGAACTGGGTGTGTTTGGTAAAAGCTGCGTCAAAACAGGAATTAGGAGAAAAAATAACCATTCGCTTAAGTTCCCGGCAGGGTATTGGGGTTGTTTGGCAAGGTAGTCGCAGGGAAGGGTAGGTGGGGGTGATGTGAGGTGTTGAGGAAGGTTAAAGGATTGTTGTACAGGTCTTGTTTGCGGTTAAGGAGGGGTAGGAGGAGAGGGGCATGTGAAGACGCCGAGGTGAGCCACTTTGAGCCACCCTGAGCCACTCAATAGTAAAACCAAGTCTATGTATTTTTATGCAATTTACCCAGGTTTGGGTTGATTTGGGCCCAAGTTCACCCAGTTTTGACATTTTCCCATTCCGATGGCGACATAGAGTCTGGGATACGTTATTAATACCATTCAAGGTTCTAGTACACCTGTACATAATACATGCATCGCAAAAACGGTATCCAAAGCACTAACGATGATGATTTGCTGGAGGAAGGCGATGATATGTTCGATTGCCTTCGCCAAATTGACAGTAGAGATTCGCAACATCGCAGCCGAGTAGTCCTGTAGGATGTACACCGAAGCCTAGCTGTGGCGACGGATCTGACGCCGAGGGCGACCGACACGCGTTCAAACGGGAGGGTTGCTGACCATCGATTGCCTGCCTGCTGACTCGGCCATGTGGGTGTGGACAACCGATGGCGGCAACAGCTGGTCAACGCACGCGTGTGTACCGTATGTAACTTTTACACCAAATGGCACGTGTGAAACACCGTGTGAAATGACTTTTACAAAACACAAGTGTAAAACATACATTCCCACAAGTGGCGTATTTTCACGTACGTGTGTCATGCAAACAAAGTGTAAAACTCCATTTCGCACCGATCACTTTGGACTTGGCACTTTGGATTCGGATGCTTCGTGCGTACTGGACGCTGGCGCTCGATGGCCAAGCGCCGTACGCCGTGTATGCGGAGCGCTATGTCTTTTACTGGCCACTCTACAGCTCTAGTCGCATGGCGCCGCGCTACTGCTGCCTGCGCTTTCACCGCGGCTACATCTTTCTCGCTGCGTTGCTGCTGCAATTCGTCGCGGGCTCCATCTACGCCATCTCGTCCGTCGCGGGCCCAATCAACGCCTACTTTCGCTTTCCAGAGGACAGTTCCAATGCGCAAAATGCAATCGTCCTCACGGGCATCCTCGCTGTCCTTGCGCAAGCTCTTCTCGGGCCGCTCGTCGAGCGCAAGGGGCCGCGCATAAGCCTCGCTATCAGCACCTGCGTCATGGCCGTTGGTCTCTTGACCGGACAGATCGCGACCGTGCTTCGCATATGGCCACTGCTGCCCATCGGGTGCGTGCCATCGACTTTATCGACATGGATCGCCTCACAATATTGACTGTGTCTAGTACGTGCTTGGGTGGCATGGCCTTTGCTGTGATCGTGCTCGCATCCATTTCGACCGCGCTCAAGTGGGCACCGGATGCTCGCGGTACCGTGGCTGGCATTTGTCTCTTTGGTTTTGGACTTGGCAAACACCTCTGGGGGCTGCTCTTCAAAGCGCTCCTCGATGGCACGGACGCGACCTTCCAGTACCTCTTTTGGATCCTCCTTGCCGT
>NW_012157044.1:39162-40010 GCF_000151545.1 Saprolegnia parasitica CBS 223.65
GAAACCTGGTTCGTGCCCATACTCCACTTTTCCTTTGGTACACTTCTTGAAAACTAACATGTCGCCATGCCGTGTCCGTCCAACCTTACTTGACCTAATTTCTGCTGTACGTCTGTTTCTTACTCAAAGTATCTAACCAATCCATCGCCATAGACTTTCAAAGGATCTAACAGGATTATCGTAATCATTGAGCATGACCAGCCTCCGGCTCTCCGACTACAGCAAGGTCGTATCTCTGTACGAAGTACTCAAGGCGACCGAGAACATAGGACCTTAAGAGCAGCAGTCGCCGCGTCGATCATCAACGATGAAACCGGAAGAGGGTGCCGAGCCGCTCTGCAGCGACCTCCTCGCCCACAAGCACTTGCAGCGCATGATCAAGGACACCAAGCTGTCGGCGCCGCTGCTTGCGGCGCTGCCGGCGGCCATGCTTGGCGATTGGGCGGCGTCCAACCGCGGCGCGTTCGTGCTCGTCGCGTTCTTGGACCACGCCGAGGCGAAGAAGACGCTCTCGAGCGCGGTCAAGGCCAAGAAGCTCTCGAAGGAGGCCAAGGCCCAAGCTGGCACGAAGCTGCTCTTGGAGAAGCTCGACCTGTAAATGCCGGTCTCTTTTATTTAGACACACAACTCGCTAGACACCCCCGTCAATACCACTCTCTCTCTTCGTTACGTCTTGTCGACCTTTGTTGCTGCCGAAGGAGCGCGGGGAAAGAAAGGCAATGTGGTCATGCAAATGTAGCCTTGTCTGCTGCCTCTATCGAGAGCCCACGTGCGATTGCAAGTACCGGCAGCCTCGAACGTCAGCCTCAAGCCAGCCTTTTGAGCTACGCAGATCGGGTCGAGCAGTC
>NW_012157045.1:0-4171 GCF_000151545.1 Saprolegnia parasitica CBS 223.65
AAGGTTAGCGCGTATGAGACGGACCTCAGCGACTGCCTCTTCGATATGCTTCCACAGATGTCGGCGCTCGAGAGCCTGAGCCTCAACACCGTGGAACTCTGCAGCACGACCGCGACTCGTTTCCCTTTCGACGCGCCGTCGGCGCTCCGCACGCTCGCACTGGCCGACGTCAGCGTCTCCGAGACGAATCTGGATGTGCTCTTTCAATGGGCCATAAGCTCCACGCACCTCGAGTCGGTCACGTTCCAATGCTGCGAGTGGATTGGCTCTCGGATGCCGTACGTCACGACGACGGTCCAGCGATGCATCGGCGCCGGCGTTCGATGCATGCGCTTGGAAAACTGCGGCATGAATACACGCCACGTGTCGACGTTGGCCAAGGCGCTGCAGGGGACGCAGGTGCGCATCCCTTTCGAGCTCGACCTCTCGAACAACCCATTTCTTATTGCGGGGACCCAAGCCCTGCTCAAGGCGCTTGCAACGTGCACGAACGTGTCGGTCAAGCTCCCATCCGCGCTGGAGTCGCCACTCCAAGACACCGAGCGAGTATACCTCGTCAAAGCACGAGCCGCCGGCGTCACTATCGACGTGTGCGACGAGGACGTTTACATCCACAGCCCACGTGCTCTCAATGCCTAGTTTGAAGCTCAATGTGATCGTCGTATTTTCGTTTCAATTGAATTGTACTGCGCCTTGGAAACACCGTGCGCGTTGGTTTTGGTATGGAATCAAACCGGGCCAACCACAATCTGAAGGTGGGAAGCCCTACGATCAGCAAAGCGAATGTGGTTTTTGGCCTGGCCTGAAGAGGTGTTGGCTACTAATAGTGGAGGGCGGTCGCGAGACTGCTGACCATTGGTGACGACGGTCTTGCTCCTCGCATCATCACTCCTTCACCGTGACACGCCACGTCATTTTTGCCATCCGGATAACAATCACCCCCAACGAGTGTGTACCGTGGTCGAGACATATCTTGAGGCGTCTTGGCGCGACCGAAAGAGAGCTTGAATGATCGTATCATTGGCCTGCAGGGCTCCTTGGTCGTCTCGTAGTTGCCGCCGAGTCCGCTCTTGACGCTCTTGATACGTGCAGTTGAAAATATGCAACTCGGTCGGTGACACCATTTGCAACCAATACAAAAATCAAGTAAAGAAAATATGCTGCTGCACGAGATGGAAAAACGCTTGTTCGGTGACCAATCCCATCCCTCCATTACAATCATTTCGACCAATCCCCGTGCGCCCGGCTGGCTCCCAATCAAATATCAATGGCCCACACCATGGCTCGGCCGCGCGGCAACCCGTCGGCCGTGGGTTCGACGCCCGAGCTCCTGCAGCATATCGCGACGTTTGTTCAGCACGGACCAGCGCTGTTTCGGCTCGTTGACGCGCTCCCAGCAGACGCCAAGTCGCCGGCGATGGCTGCGCTCAGCGCCTTGCGCTCAACGCCGACAATTTGCGTCGATTGGCCCCGCATCACTGTCCTCGCATCAACAAGCGAGGCGACCAAGCAGCACCTTGCCAACATCGACGCTCTCGGCGCCATTGTCGCCATGGGTGCACAAGCCACCAGCGCCGCGCTACTTCACGAGCGCCAAAGCGTCCTTCACTGCGTTGAATTCTGCACTCTGCGAGCGTCCACGCTTAGCGAGGCAACGGCGCTCGGCGGCATCCTGGCTGCATGTCGTCGGCTGCGCATCGTCTCCTCCTATGGCAAGATGGGCTTTGCTGCGGTGGCGGAGATATTTTCCCACTTGCCACTCGGCCAGCTCACGGAGCTCACGTTGCGCGGGAACCATCCTGCCTCTGTTGCATCGAACGTCGCTGCGATGCTGGTGCATGGGCGCTGTCGACGCCTCCACCTCGTCGACTCGACGTTCGGCGACATGAAGCTCGAGGATGTGCGTCATTTGTGTCGGGCCATTGTGACCTGAGAGAGCCTCCGCGACCTCGTGTTCAAAAACGACATCGGTACCCCCCAATACGCTGTAGATGTCCACGCGTGCTTCATGGAGCAGCAGCTTCTGCCGCGCAACCTACGTCGCGTCGACCTCGAGCTGAACATACTCGCCAAGTGCGCCGACCACATAACGCGCTACGCCGATCCAAACCTGCGCCCCGGGCAGCGCCTTGCGTTTGAAGACTGCTCTGCCGCAGACATCGCCTCGTTTCGGATGATGTTGCTGTCCGCCGAGCGACTGGCGCACTTTACGGGGCGCCTGCTGGTGCACGTCGCCAACGAGCCGGGGTTGTACCCATCGCTCGGCCGCCTCACGTCGCTGTGCATGCCGCTGTCAGGACAATCGCCCGACGTCTGGCCTGCGCGCTTTCTTCGGATGCTACCGCATCTCGCGTCGCTCAAGCACCTCGAGCTGCAATATGCAGCGGTGTGCGGTGACTTTCAGCGCGAGCTTACGCTGGGACTGGTCCACTGCACCAAGCTGCAGTACCTCTATGTTTCTGCAAGTAGTCTCGACGAAGCCTTGTGGCTGGCGCACCTGCCGTGCCCAAAGCTGGACGCGCTCCGGGTGCGGTTCCCCAAATGCGCTTCCAGCGACCTCGTGCGACTGATCAAAGGAATCGCTGCCGCGCCGTTTACGCTGCGCTGGCTGTGCGTCGAGAAAGAGTCGTGGCCCAAGGGTGACCGCGCGCGCAACATTAAGACGCTGGCTGCCGCCAACATTGCGCTCGAGTACGTTTCACACGACGTGAATTTGTACCAACAGCGTCGGTCGTACAACTACTGGGACGTCCAGTCGACGAACCACACGCGCCTCGTCGTCTTCGTCTATGAAGGGTAAGCGCATGAAATGATCCATGGATGAGGTAGCACTCATATGCAATCGAATGAGAGTAGGTCCAGAGTCAGTGTTTAGTGATGTGCACGGATCGGATCGACCAAGGTTATCCGCCGGTGCCAGAAGATCGGCTGGGACGCGTGGATATCTCGATATCAAGTACTACGGTTAAGCGGGAATTTCAACCGTTGAGGTCGGCTCCTGCAGGAAGACTCAGTTCTGATCTTGCTTTCTGGTGCGCGCGTGCGAAGGCCGCTCGGTGTGCCAGGACTGGAACCACCTCGCAAGGCGCGGGGAAGACATCACTCATGGGTACTGCAAGTGGACTGCGTAGAGGGGCATGGCAATTCAAAAGCAGGGTGGTGGCCATTCACGACAAAGGGATTGTATACGTTTCCGACTGCGTGTCATCGGCTTGTATTGCAACGCCACGTCATTGCCCATGTGGGCTCGGTCAATAAGAGGTGTGGCATGCAAACCACGCACACAAAACTGGCTTGCTACGCGGTTATTTGAATGGCCGTTGCGAGCAATGACCACGGCTGCTCTGCTGCAAAGGATGATGGTGTGCGAATGGCATCCTGTGAATACATTTCAACGACCGAAAGAAGCCGCCACGGATATTCGATTGAGCTCATGGACGTCGCAGGATGCAATGATGATCGACGTCAGCCCACAGAATCAACACAGCCGACCTTGACGATACCGTGCTCACACAGCGCGACGCAGGCTACGTGCATAGCATCCAGGTTGAATGACGCCTCTTGTACATATCCCCTCACTGCAAAATGAAACAAGATTGGCTTTCATCCAGTGTCTTGATCTTGGCGGGCTTTTTCAAATGGTCTCGAAACAAGGACATGTCCTGTTTTCAAGAGCTTCAACAAGGCGATGACACCCAAACCGAAAACGATTGGACAAAGCGCGCATTTGATTGAAATGGCCAAGGGCAAGAAGATCCAAGCAGGGCCGGCCGCGGACGCCACGCCCAAGGCGCCCAAGGAAGCCAAGGCGCTCAAGGAAGCCAAGCCCGCCAAGGAAGCCAAGCCCGCCAAGGAAACGAAGGTGACCAAGGAAGCGAAGGCGACCAAGACCAAGGCGCCCAAGGTGGACGTCGTCAAGGCGCCCAAGAAGGATGCGCCCAAGAAGGCAGGCAAGAAGGCTGCGAAGGAAGACACGACTGAGGTGATGACGACGGCCGCCAAGTCGGCCAAGTTTGGCCAGAGCTGGAGCAAGAAGGAGGACAAGAAGCTCATCGCTGCCGTCAAAGAGCAGGGCAAGGGCCATCAGGCCAACTGGAAGCTCGTGGCCAAGAGCGTGCCGGGTCGCACGGCCGGCGCGTGCCAAGGCCGCTGGAACACCGAGCTCGACCCG
>NW_012157046.1:0-4169 GCF_000151545.1 Saprolegnia parasitica CBS 223.65
ATTCAAATAGTATATTAAAATGCTAGAGGCGTTGTAGCGGACTCTAGAACCACTATCGTCAATGTAACATGCTCTCCGATACCATGTAAGAGAGATAGCGCTCTCGGAGTTTGCGAAAATTCAACATTTTTACTCGAATTGCTATGTACAAGTCGGCGAAAAATGACGCTCGGCAGTACGACTTTGCTGTGAGAGTCCAAGCGCCTACCACGTCCCAAACGCAAGTCGCTGGGCCAGTCCATATACATAGCCAACTGTGGCTGCCCGCGTCGGAGTCGGTCGAGTTTCCGAACTGCGCGAAAACAAGTTGTGCATCTGGGCGTATATTTGACCACCTCGAAAAATCAACGTTGGAATTCGCATGCATGCGCTGCGTTCGGCGTCCAAACCTTCATCTCCATGATACTGGGATGCTATAGAGCGACAGGAACCGGTGCGGCCTCGCGTTAACGCGTCTGTGTGGCGTCGATCGTGGTTGAGGTGGTGGTGCTCACACCATTTAAAATACATCATCTTGAAATACTGTTATGTATTCAGATCGCTGATATGTCTGTGAGTATTGAACTATCAATTCAGCCTTATTGTTGCCACTAGCAAATTCGTTCCCAAAAACAAGTATGGACAATACACTATCCCTTGAACTCGAGCACTGTGACCAAAAAGCTGAGTAACTGAGTCGTCGATGCCTTCTTTCATCCATTTTTCATTTTTCGAGGTGGTGGCAGAATTGCCCAAATACGTCACGTGACATCGTGGGGTTCCATAGCTCCAAGAACTCTGGAACCCGCTGCCACAGTTGGCGACGGATCTTGACCTCGGCTGCGACCAGTTTGTTGGTCGCCGTCGTTGCTTGGGCACCCACACCAAACTCGAACTCCCGAGCGTCGGTTTTCACGAAATACGACATGTAATTTCGGTGGAAAATGCATCGAAGTCGCGGAAACCGAGGACGCCGTCTCTTTTCGTCCGTGTTAGAGAGCGTGTTGCATGTGGCCGAGAGAGGCAAAGTGCGCGCGATACCGCTGCGTGATGAGGCCTTGTATCCCGTACAGTATTTCGGTATAGCGAAAAAGCACACTATATCAAACTAGTGTTTTGCCGCTGTCATTTGCTCTCGCTACAGAGCTCGCACGGCGACTTCACCTAGCATTTTCGACACAACAGAGTACCTTCTAGAGCTCTGGCGAGTATGGTCGAGTTCATTTTCAAACATCATTTTGGTCGATCTTTGTATGCTTTAGGTAGCAGGATGTAATCAGTGTATAGTTCCAGCGGTCCAATCGTACATGCAGCGGCTTCTGCTATACTGTGGCCTCATGCCGTAGAATTTATAAATATATGAATTTATAATTTCTGAAATGATAATATACAAGCTCGGCTGGCGCAATGGATAGCGTATCAGACTTCGAATCTGGGGGTTGCGGGTTCGAGTCCCGCGTCGAGTACTTTTTATCGTATCTTTTTTATGTTCCACAATATGTGGGTATAGGCGACGCATTCCTATTTTATGCATTCCTGGCAAGCTATTTCGTGCGTGCGCATTCCTCCGCTATTATGGAATCGTATGCCACACACTCAACATTGAAGCGTGGTGTTAATGCTGTGCAAAGCCTCGCACATTGGATCGCTAAACCATTGCAACACGCTCGTATCTCAGCACAGACACGGTGTCGTTAAAATCGACCACGTCGCTGGCAACGCATCCCTACGTGCAAGTGCATCACGGGTCTCTTGTCCAGAGATCAATCCTGTGCACGGCCCGAGTGATGGTTCCCATAGCGAGTGCTGGTCGTCAGACCATCATTCTGAGCACAACCCACGAAACGTAAGCTGGGCAAATTAGAATTTGCGATGAGCTTGACAGGCCACGTCATTGCAATCACGGGAAAGCTCTCTCTGGGCACGCGCGCCGACGTCCAGTCGCTCGTGGAGGCGAACGGTGGCGTCTTCGCGACCGCCGTCACGAAGGAGGTCACGCACCTCGTCACAAACGACCCGACGGCCAAGTCGACCAAGCTCGAGACGGCGCGGAAGCGAGGCATTACCGTCGTCGGCGAAGATTTCCTCCCGACCGCCAAGCGACACAAGGCGACGGCGGTCGCGTATCACGCTGCGTGCCTCGCAAACATGGTGTTTTACTTCCACGGGCCGCCCGGCGCCGTCACCAAGGACGACTGCGTCCGGTTTCTTCTCGAGCACGGCGGTGCGCACGTCGCGCAGCACGATGCAACAGTCACCCACATTGTCTCCTCCAAACCCCCCATGTATGTATGTTTCACGAAATTCGCTGGACAATATTTCACGAAATTCGCTCAAAAACACTGGACAACCTAAAACTCACCTCGATTGTAGCTCGGATCTCGCGACCGGCGACGCGACGACCGTCACGTATGATTTTTTCTCGACGCTCATGGCCGCGCAATACGAAGCCCTCTTTGGCGATGACGCGCCGTCCGAGACGCCGACGCCCAAGCGTGTTTTGGCCGAAGGCGATGCGGTCGAGATCCAAGGCGGGCACGGCACGTACGAAGTGCGTCTGCGCAACGGCGTCTACTACTGCACGTGCATGGCGTGGAAGATGCAGCACCAAGCGGGTGCGATTCGCACGTGCAAACATCTGCGCGAGGTGCTTGGCGACGCGTTCGAGGCCTGGCGCACCCAAGGCTGCCTGCCGACGACGGGTTCCAAATCCAAAAGCAACTCGTCGCCAATCAAGAAAGGGCCCGCGCCCAAGGTACTCCTCGCGCAGAAGTACGAAGACGGGAATGACATCACTGGGTGGTTCATGAGCGAGAAATTCGACGGCGTCCGCGGCTACTGGAACGGGTCGACGTTTCTGAGTCGGCTTGGGAACCCGTTTCCAGCCCCCGCGTACTTTACGCAGCACCTCCCAAAGGACCAGCACCTCGACGGCGAGCTCTTCCTTGGGCGCAAGCAGTTCGAAGCCACGATCAGCATCGTCAAGAACGGCCACCCAGACAACGCGAAGAACTGGGCGTCGCTCACGTTCATGGTGTTTGATATCCCGAGCCTGAAGGACCAGCCGTTCGAAGCGCGCTACGAATACCTCCGCACGCACTTGGCCAAGACGCCGTATGTGACGGTCGTCGACCACGTCGCGTGCGCGTCCGTTGCCGCCATGACGACCGAGCTCGCGCGCGTCGAGGCGCTCGGTGCGGAAGGGCTCATGCTGCGCCAGCCAGGCTCCAAGTACGTCGGCGCGCGCTCGACGTCGCTCCTTAAAGTCAAGAGCTTCTCGGACGACGAGGCCAAAATCGTCGGCTACGAGCCCGGCCAAGGCAAGCACAAGGGCCGCACAGGCAGCTTGAAATGTGTGAGTCGATCGGGCAAGAGCTTCAAGGTCGGATCCGGCCTCAACGACAAGCTGCGCGAGCACCCGCCTGCGATTGGCACGATCATCACATATCGGTTCCAAGAGCTCACGGCCGCCGGCATCCCGCGCTTTCCTACCTACGTCGGCATTGCCATCGACAAGGAATGGACCGACTAGAGATTGACAGAACATTTAATTAAACGAACTAAACTTTGATGACACTGCTAAACTCGCTAAATCCATTCGGGCCACGAGTCATGGGAGACAGCAACGAACCAGAGACATCTCTTTCTTCGTGATTTCGCTGGAGGAATCATGTTGGACGGAATGCGTGCTTGCTCGCATGGAGGCCTCCCTGCTGGCGGGCTCTCGAGACCCATGCTCGAGACCTGGACGCCTGCCGAAATCGGCGGGCCGCCGTACGTACATCTCGTACTTACCATACGGATCGTACAATACCGTACAGCTGACCTCTGCCACAGAAAGGCTGCGCGACGAGCGCCATTGCCAAATTTGCCACCGACGCGACACCATGTCTTACTTTGCTTCGCTCTTCGGCAACGAGATCCAGACCAAGGGCGGGATCGTCCCGACGACGGAGGCGCTCGCCAACACCAAGGTCGTGGGCATCTACTTCTCGGCCCACTGGTGCCCGCCCTGCCGCGCCTTTACGCCGCTCCTCTCGACCTTTTACGAAGACCTCGTCGAGGACCATGAAGACGTCGAGATCCTCTTCGTCTCGTCCGACAAGGAGGCCGCGGGCTTCGACGAGTACTGGAGCCAGATGACGTTCCCGGCGCTGCCGTACGCGCAGCGCGACATCAAGGGCGAGCTC
>NW_012157047.1:0-4165 GCF_000151545.1 Saprolegnia parasitica CBS 223.65
GGCGAACCCGACCGCGCTCTCGTCGTTGCGGGCGACGTTGATGACGGCGTCGATCTGCGGCGCGTTTGCGTCCGTCTTTGGCGAGTTCTCCAACCCCGAGTAAGGCCAATAGAACTGTTGTTAGTCGTAGCACTTTCTCTTCTTGTGCGCACCACAACAGAGGCCATCAGAGAGAGGATGCACATCGTGCCGGTTGCCAAGTCTGGAATCAGCCGCCTCACCACAGCAGTCGCGGCGCCTGTGTGTCCTTGGCGAAGGCGAGGGTAGAGTCCCATGCGATGATCCAACCAAAGGCTGCACGTGCCGTTGGGCATGCAAACCTCACGTTGTCATGAGCCCCGCACCGTCAATGATGGGGCATCATAATGGCCGCAAGGTCACGCTGCTAGATTACCCACGCCCTTCAATCATTTAGATAGATAGATAGATAGATAGATAGATAGATAGATAGATAGATAGATACTAGTAGATTAAAACTAAAGGATATACCTCGCCTTGCCCGAGCCCTAGCTGATGCATTGCGACGAAGAAAGGCCATTCGTCAAGCAGCCCGCGGCGTATTTATAGCTGTCGATGGCGTCCAAGGTCCGAGTGCATGCGACGGGGTCGAGCAACCGCCTCCTTTGCGGCACCGAGACACCGCCGCCGACGACGCCTGTACGACATCCTATCCATGTCCTCATATTGATGAGGCTTGTCGTGTAGCGTGCGCCGTCCAGGGCGGCGCCGACGACCCCTCGCTTCGTGCGGCCAGCCACGTGCGCCACACCGACGTACGGTCCTGCTATGGGATGTCGTTCGCTAAGCATCTGGACGATGGTAGCTTGATGGCACCGCTTGGCGATACGGCTTCAAACCAATTTGAGGTGCCCCGATCGTTGCCAGAGCAGGTCGTCAATGCCATCATGCTAGGCGGGTGCGCCCGAGAGGCCATGTGAAGCGCCTCAAAAGGTACCAACAAACGTGGCCGACGGCAGGCTGATGGCACGCGACACGGCAGGGTCGACGTCTAAGCCTCAAGAGCGACGCCGTCCGAAGTCCGACTGCCCCCACCGACCACATTCCAGACAACACAGCCAAAGAGGCCGCCGTCGCCGAGTTTGTGGCGCTTTTGCAAGCCAAGTACGAGTGCACCAAGTCGCTGCGCGCTGCGTTCCGATCGTGGGACATCAACCACGACGGACAGCTCTCGCAGGGCGAAATGAAAGACATGTTTACCACCATGGGCTGGGCATCCCAGCTCGGCCACGAGAAAGCGGACGCCCTTATCCGCAGCGTCGTGGACCCAAGCACCCAGTCGATACATTGATAGTGTAAAGTGGTTCTGATTGGCGCGTAGGTGTGTGTCATACCACGCGTTTTGCCAGCTCGTGCTCCCGTCCCAGCCCATTGACAAGCCACAGCGCCAGCACATTTTGCAAGAAATCGAATTTGGTCAATCGGTGCTCGGCGAGCACGTGGGCGACCCGGCCGAGTCGGGGCCTGAAATGAGCGCCCGTCACGTGGTCTACACGCTACGCAACAAGTACGAAGTACGTGCACATATTGTCTATTGCGACATGTATACAACTTGTGGTAGAAAATGAAGCTCGGCACGGTGTTCCGGCTCTGGGACCAAAACAAGGAAGGCAAACTCAGCCTGGAGATGGTAGGTCGCCGCGCGCGACGCACGTTTGTCAATGCCTCCGCGTAGATTCTCAAAAACCTCGAGAAACAAAACATCACGGTGACGAACGACACGGTCCAAGAACTACTCCACACGTTCGTGTTTTGTGGTCTACATCGCGTACGACAATATTCGTATGGTCTAGATACGACGCAGACAAGGACGGCATGCTCAGCTTCTACGAGTTTGCCAATATTATGAACGGCCCCGTGCTCCAAGGCCACGACCGCGTCCTCCTGCGCAAGCTCCGTCGGTCCGATGTCGTGGCACCGCCGCCTTCCAACGTGGCGCCGCCCGCAGACATCGTCGATGTACAGCGTCTCAACCACGACGTTGTTGATGTTCATGCTGGCTCGTAGGCTGCTAAGCTCAGTGAGACCGTGTACGCCAAACTCAAAGGTATAGAGATAGGGTGGACCCTACCCTCGAAAACCACCTTTCCAGTCTACAAAAACCGGATTTTACAAAGCTTTGGCGACATGGACGACGACAGCAGTGGCAAGCTAACGTATGCTGAATTCCGCCACGGGGTAAACTATTGACATTATTGTACATTGTAGCAGTGTTTCTATCCCTATTAGTTGATGAAGAAGGGCATTGTGCTCAGTGAAGCCGAGTTCCGACGCCTCACCAACGACATGGATGCCGACCACGACGGGCTCATTTCGCTTTGGGAATTTACGACGCAGTTCAAACAACTCATCAAGATGGACGAAGCCAAGGACTTCGGGTTGCAGTCGTCGCTGCCATCGAGGTCCCTTCGCCGCCATAGTTGCTTGCATCACGACTGTATGTAGCTGGGCCGAAGAGCCGTTGCCAGCCAAGCCGGAGCACGGCACTCTGCCTAAATTCGATTTTGCTCAGCTCCGATCGTACATTGGCTTGAGCGCGCCGCTTCAAACAAGTCCTTTTTCTCGTAGGCGAACGACCGTGCCCACACGCAGCGGACATACGCCGCGTGGCGACACCAAGGAGCTCCTCTGGTATCCACAGCTTGTTGGCTGCTTCGACATGACTCTCGTATTGTCCCAGCGGTCCAAAGTCGCCGTTGAACCCATGGCGGTTTGCCAACGAAGGACGTTTGCGCTTCGAGCCCGAGTCCACGCAGTAGTTTATTCATTTTGGTTGGAGCTGTCACGAATTGTGACGTAGGTATGGTCGTGCCGACAGCGTGAATAGCATCGCCAGCGTTGACAAGGAGCGTCAGCGTGTGCGGCACGCCTACATCCAGGGCCAAATGGCCCAGATGCGCGTGGATGAGCAGGCGCGGGAAGACGCCGTGCTTGCCACCAGCAGATGCGCGAGAAGGCCAGGATCGCAGACCACATCCGCCAGCGCACGCAGTACTACATGCGGCTCAAGCAGCGGGCCGAGCGTGATTCGCGCCTCTTTGACTAGAATTGACGTGTTGCTACAAAGAAAAGCAATCTAACCGAAGAAAAGCGTAATCGACACAATCCCAACTTGGTCCGTTGAGCGTAGCCAGATCATGATCGCACGCCAACTCCAGCACGGACACGATTGGTCCAAGCTATGATACCGGTAGGTTTGTCGACCTAATTCTTATTGACCAAAATCAGAATCGTACGATTGGACTGCGGATGGGCGCGTGGGACGGGCGTGAACCTTTTTTTGGGACTCGAAAAGGTGTCTTAGGCGTGGTCGAAGTAAAGGCCGCCGTACCCATAGAGCTTAGGACCGCTGCGCATGACCCGCAGGTTCTTCGTCTTGTTGGTCACTTGGAGCGGCATCGTCTCGCGCGTTGTACTGCTGGGAGCAGCGCAAATCTCGAGTGATTGTGTCTAGCACATGCCACGTATGCTAGTGCAGAATGAAACCGCCAGCCTGCAGCACGTGCCACGTCATTGCGTGCGACTCAAATCCCACGCAACATTGACGACTGTATATTCTAGGGTGTGCTCGTACGCCTGCTACTTGCGCGGGCCAGGAATCCGGACGAATTGCGTCATCTCGTCATGCAGGCATTGCCATTCGCCGGGGTAGTTGATGCGCTCCGTGACACTGAGCTCGCCGAGATTGGCCTCGGGCTGCGTCGCCACCTACCACCCTCGCTTTTAGATCCACTGTCGTCGAGAGGGAGTACCTCGATCCTCGTGTGGCACTCGAGCGTGTCCGGGTCGAGCGGCGTCCGGTAAAACGACTTGATGACGCGCCGGCGGACGCAGCTCTGGCCTATCGACTCGCGGCGCCAGCTGTACCAGCTCAGGACAATGTGGTTTTGCTCGTTGCGCCACGCCTTGTAGCCTGACCAGTTGCCTGCGTTTTAGCTCTCAGACGACGTACGAAGAAGGACATACCGGACATGGCCGAGCGCACGAGACCGCCGTATGCATAGTTGCTGCTGAGTCCGACGGGCGAGAACGATAGAAACATCGGGTCGCCGGTCAGCAAGTACGGTGTTCGCATCGGAATCAAGCTTTCTTCAAATGCAATCTATCAAGCGTTCAATCTTTCCATTGCCCAAAGAGAGAGCGCGGG
>NW_012157048.1:0-4162 GCF_000151545.1 Saprolegnia parasitica CBS 223.65
GGACGATCCGATGCCTTCTGCTGCCAGTGCCTCACGACCAAGGGCTTCAACAAGTAGGGCGACGCATGCGCGAGGATGATGGTCATGGCATGCGCAGGTTCCATGCGCTCGAGAAGGTCAAGGCGCGGGCGACGTGCAAGGAGTGCGTCAAGGGCGGCCGCACGGTGCTGAGCCCGTGTGCCGAAGCCGAGTCCGAGCCGCCCATGACGCCGCCGAGCGCCGCGCCCAAGTACGCTCGCTGATGGATTGAGAGGACGTGGTTACCATGTGCGTGGCAGGAAGACGTCGGGCACGACGATCGATGATTTCGAGTTTCTTAGCGTCATTGGCAAGGGCGCGTTTGGCAAGGTGCTTGGACCATGGCAACACGCAGGACGAAGGTTGACGTGGCGATGTAGGTGCTCTTGGTGCGACACAAGGCGACGCGCCAGATGCATGCGATGAAGGTGCGTGCGGGCTATTACGCGGACAAGAATGCATGGCTGATGCTGGCTCTAGATCATTAGCAAGCAGTTCCTTGTCGAAATGAACAGCGTCGAGTACATGAAATCGGAGCGCGAGATCATGACGAAAGTACTTTGTCGTCGTCGATGTACAATATTGTCATGGTTCGCGTGCTTTTAGGTCAGCCACCCGTTTATCATTGGCCTCAAATACGCCTTCCAAACCGACTCCAAGGTGTCGAGCCTATGACTACATGCACGCAGTCGTGACCACGCTGGGCGCGGTAGGTCTACCTCATCATGGAGTACCAGCCGGGCGGCGAGCTCTTCTCGCATTTGTCGAAAGAAGGCCTCTTGATGGAGGTGCGCCTCTCTATATTCCTCCCATGTCGGGTCCTTAGGCGTTGCGTAGGCCAAAGCCAAGTTTTACATTGCGGAGATGGTCTTGGCCATCGAGCATTTGCATAGCAAGGGCATCATCCATCGGTGCGTTCGCTTCTCGCCGTCGTCTCTCAACTTGAACGGTCTCGCAGAGATCTCAAGCCCGAGAACGTGCTTATTTCTGCCGAGGGGCACGTCAAGCTCACTGGTACGACAGTCTTCTCCACCAAATCGTTGATGATCAGAGTGTAGATTTTGGTCTGGCCAAGCAAGTGAACGATGTACAGATTATTGTCTATGCCTGCGACGACGGGATTTAACTCACGACAGCATTGTGCTCTAGGGCGATGAAGTCTTTACGTTTTGCGGCACGCAAGAGTACATGGTCTGTCGACGAGCACCGACTCGTGGAGGAGCCGACGACTTATTTCTAGGCGCCGGAAATGATCCTCGGCAATGGCTACACGCAGGCGGTCGATTGGTGGTCGCTTGGCGCGCTCGCGTACGAGATGCTGATTGGGCGATCGCCGTTTGAGACCAAGAACAAGAACCGCAAAGAGCTGCACAAGAAAATTCTCACGGCCAAAGTAGACGACAACTTGTCCACATCTTGTAGTACAATATTACCTGTACTAGCTCGCACTGCCCAAATGGCTCTCGTCCGACGCGCACTCGCTGCTCAAGTCGCTCCTCGAACGCAACGTGGACAAGCGTCTCGGCGCGGGCAAGTCGTCCATGTTTGTTGTCCGCGGTGTCCAAGCCCTCAAGGCGCACCCGTTCTTCAAGGTTCGTGTGTTTTTTCCTGGGCATGGAATGTGAGGTGTCGTGCTAGGGCATTGATTGGAACGCCATCGTGGCGCTGCAAGTCCCGCCGCCGATGATTCCGGTCATTCACAGCGAGACCGACACGAGCAACTTTGACGCCGAGTTTACGGGCCTCCCGCCCACGGACCTCGACTGCTCCGAGTTTGGCGGCGACCGAGATACGTTCCGCGGCTTTTCGTTCTGCGAAGGGGACCACCACAGCAGCATCGACGCCAAGAAAACGCATGTGGATGACGACGCTCTCGTCGACAGCATCGCGAACCTCGTCTTGCTCCGCACGCGGTCCATGTCCCGCCGCGGCTCGATCGAGCTTGGCGCACACGAGCATCCGCCGCACGAAGAAACGGCGAGTACGTAATGGTTGCGATACAATGGTGATGTCATACCTCCGGGATGAACGTGTCTTTGTATGGTCCACAAGACGAAGGACAATCTGTCCACACTTGCCTGTACGCGCGTTTTCAGCCAATCATATGCAAGCATTTCCGCGTGGTCTTCAACGCGGTACCATGAAGCGAACTTCGGTTAGCTCTCGCGACGCGGGCGCTGAACGAGCCGTCGTGACCGGACGAGAATGCGCGTGGGCGACCAAGTTCGTAGCTTCCAAGAGAAGAAACAAATTTCCTTGGTGGCTTCTGACGCGGGTGGGAGCAGGGGGAAGGTCCGTAGTAAGTGTTGTCCCCTTCTCGTTCTCAGTGGCGTTGGCATCAAGTGGGTTCTTCACAACGATGCCGGCTTCGATTCGAGTCGCAGAAAAGACGCAGAGAGGACGCAGAAATCGTCCTGCGACCTCCAGTCGCTGACGCCGCGACTCCGTCGCTGGAATCTCTCAAGGACCTTCGTCGCTCTGCCACCGATCGCGACGCTTGCAAGGACTTGGATACGCTTGTCGTCCTGTGCATCACTCGAGTGTCGAGCAGCGCATCGAGAGAGAAGCAAGACGGCTCGGCGAGCGAACATCGAGAGAAAGAAGGGAATGACGCGTCTCTACGTTTGCAAGGTCGTTGCGACAACACCGAGGACGCAAGCGAGACAGAGGACGTCCAAGGGGTAGGTCAAGTTGGAGGAAAAGGGGCAAGTTAAGTTAGAGGATTAGCATTGGAAGAGCCGGATGATTTCGCGCACGGACGATCGGCACACGGGACACTGCTTCACGGGCGCCGCGAGAAGATGATCGGCGCAGCGCATGCAGACGGCGTTGTGCCCGCACGGGACGCAGACAGCGCTCTGGGGTCCGTCAAAGCACACGACGCACTCGCGCTGACCGGCCAGATTGAGCAGCCCGCTCTCGTCCAGCGGCGGGGCGCTGGCGGCAACGACCTCGTTGATCGGCGACAAGAGCGGTGCTGACGGCGCGACCTCTCCTGCTGCCTCGGGCTCGGGCAGAGCGAGCTGCTTTGGTTCCGAGAGGCTGGGTTGGCGCCACGGCACTTGCAACACGGACGGCGACGTCTCGTTCGCCAGTGGCTTGGCATCCGAGTGGCCGCGCCGGGTCCGCCATGGAAGTTGCAGCACCGACGACGTCTCCGCCGTCAGCGCAGCTTGCGCTGGTGCGTTCGACTCGGACAACGTCAGCTCGGAGAGGCTGCGGCGGGACCGGCGGGGCAGTTGTTGCAGCATGGAAGGGGTCTCGGTGGCCGGCGGTGGCGACGTCGCCGCGACGAGCGGTACGAGCAGCGTGTCGGGCACATCTTTGGTCATCTACGCAGTGGCATCGGATGTCGGTACGATGTCTCCAATGATGCGATATATGTACGCTGTAGGTATTAAAGAAGGTCGACCACGACGCCAAGCCATTTGCGTCCAAGGCCGCGCACTCGAGCTTGCGCATGACACTGGGCTGGTCCTCGTGTGTTCGGTGGGCGCCGGCAAAGTAGAACGAATGGTCCTTGTTGCCAAACGCACGCTGCGTGCCTGGCTTCACCATCGGCGTACCGAGCTTGTACAGAACCGTCGAGCTACCATATTTACTGTTCTAGAGGGACATTGCGTCTTGCTGCTTTGGAACAGTACCTCGGCACGGGCGGGAGGCGGCTGCCTTGCTTGGCGTCGAAAAAAGACATTTCGAGCGACGTCGAGTGCACGTCGGTCCGCAGCACAATGACAAACCTAGTGCTCGCGAGAGGTGAGCGGCGGCGTGGCGCCGACGGCGCGTACCGCAGCTTCCACGGGCGGAGGCCCAGCGGCATCTTGACAAGAGACGACTCGACGCTTTCGTAGAGCCACCCGCGGTAGAGGCTGCAGCGCTACGCGATGTAGAAGGAATGAGTCGGGCGACGGCCAAGCATGCAAAGGTACCTCTTCCAGCAGCCGGGCACACTCTTCAAAGCTGGCCCAGTGGTCGTGCTCGAGGCATGCAATGCGCGCAACTTGCAGTGCTGTGAGCTGACGCTGGTTGCGCACGTACGGATCAAAGTACGGCACGGCGAGGAGGAGCTGGACGACCTCGGGGTGGCCGGCCGCCGCGGCGCAGTGCAGCGCTGTAGCTCCCGTGTTGTTGATGGCACCGACGT
>NW_012157049.1:0-4153 GCF_000151545.1 Saprolegnia parasitica CBS 223.65
ACGAGCGTTCGCCACGGATGCGGCGAGCGAGCTGGATGTCCTTGGGCATGATCGTGACACGCTTAGCGTGGATGGCGCACAAGTTGGTGTCTTCGAAGAGACCGACAAGGTAGGCCTCAGCGGCTTCCTGGAGAGCGAGGACGGCCGAGCCCTGGAAGCGCAAGTCCGTCTTGAAGTCCTGGGCGATCTCGCGGACGAGACGCTGGAACGGGAGCTTGCGGATGAGGAGCTCCGTCGACTTCTGGTACCGACGGATCTCACGGAGCGCGACCGTACCCGGGCGGTAGCGGTGGGGCTTCTTGACGCCGCCCGTGGCCGGGGCGCTCTTGCGGGCAGCCTTCGTGGCGAGCTGCTTGCGGGGGGCCTTGCCACCGGTGGACTTGCGGGCGGTTTGCTTGGTACGAGCCATTTTGTTGAGAGAACGAGTTTTCGGAAATGTCAATCCTGTGCAGCACTCCATGCTCTAGCCAATCAGCGCGCGAGCTCCCCTGGCGCCTAAGCCTTGGCCAATGGCCTAGCTTCCCGCATCTTCTCAGCCAATGGCCTGACGGCTTGGAAATATTCCTCCAATCCAAACCTGTTGTCGTCCTTAATGCAGTATGGGCCAATCAGAAACCGTATCTCGCGCCTTTGATTTGGACCAATCGCAATCCGCGGTAGCCTCCTCTAGACTCATTTTCAGTTTTCCCTCCAAGAAACAAGAGCAAACATGTCTGGTCGTGGCAAGGGCGGCAAGGGTCTCGGCAAGGGCGGTGCCAAGCGCCATCGCAAGGTCCTTCGTGACAACATCCAGGGCATCACCAAGCCGGCCATCCGCCGCCTCGCTCGCCGTGGCGGTGTCAAGCGTATCTCGGGCCTCATCTACGAAGAGACCCGTGGTGTCCTCAAGGTCTTCCTCGAGAACGTCATTAAGGACTCGGTCACGTACACGGAGCACGCCCGCCGCAAGACCGTGACGGCCATGGACGTCGTCTACGCTCTCAAGCGCCAGGGCCGCACGCTCTACGGCTTCGGCGGTTAAATTTGCGATGCCTGACGAGTGCAAACGCTCAATTTCGAGACTTTTGTCTCTCTACATCTGGTGTTTTTCAACACCACCCATTTTTATAAGAAAGAGCTATCCAGTACTCTCTCCAGCAGTAGCTTGGTAGATTGGTTCGAGTCCCTATACATGTACATCACTCATTAGGCACGGCAGACTGCGAAGTGACTACCGGTACGCAGCTGCAAATCTCATGTAGATTGCGAATCTGTCAGCGCGAGGATACCAAATCATGCTGAGCCTCCGAGCTGGCTTCCGTTCCGACGCAGCCGACGTTGGTGCATGTGTCCAGACGAGCAAATACGCGTGGCTATGACGCCCGACGTATTGCACGCACAAGGCCTTTGTCGCCATCGTCTATGCTTCTGGCATCCCCCGGGTGGGACCAAAACAGCCCTATGAACCAAGTGCAATCGGGCTGTCTCGTCAAACTTGCGTGGCGTAGGAAGCAGACAATGGCTGAGAAATGTTCCTAAAGACCTCCGTCTTCATGACAGCTAATGGGTGACGTCCATGGGTGGCTCGTGTGGGAGGCAGCGATCAGCCTTTCCTGCCAGACGTCGTTGAGGCGGAGGTGGAGTGCAAGTAGCCGACGGGCACTCAATTCTTCTACGATCGGCCCCCACTGGGTGGGGTACCCTATATTCGTCACTTGAAGTTGCTGCACGTATCAAGTTTGGGACCATTGTTGAGAGCAGGATCAATGTCTTTCGAGCCGCCAGTGCCCTGTATGCCACCCGAATCGGAGGATATCGTTGCAATAATACGCTGGAACGCCTTGGAAGCGTCGTCGCTCTTTTGATCCAGCGTCGCAAGAGACCCTTCCGTCGAATCTTATTGGGGTACACCCCAAAAATGCATGTCCCAGGAAGTTGAACCAATCGCTGACGACAGCGGCTGGTCAGCTTCGAGACTGGGCATTCCCCGACTTGGATGTCCACGAGCAATTGACTCGCCGACCCTGATTGATTCGCCTGCCGAGGTCGTTGCCAGGCTGTCTTCCTACCCCGACTCTACACTATTAGCAGCACGCGACAGCGCCATGGAGCTGCCGAAGAAGGAGCTCACGCCGCTCCTCAAGATCACACCGCCGCGCTACAACGCCAAGATCCCAAACTTCTCGCCGCTCGCAGAGATCCATACGAGCTCATCGTCGCCGCAGTCGGCGCACCCAGCGCCCACTGAGCTCTACTTGAGCACAGAGAGCGTGGCCTTTGCCTTCCAGCCGCGCCAGCCGGTCAAGCAGCCGAGCCCCAGCCCGTCGCTCGTGAGCGACGTCACGCCCTTGTCGTCGCCAGCGTCCGACGTTGTCATTGAGGACGAGTGCTTGTCGATCTTGGACCCGTACTTTGACGTGACACCGTCCCGCCTTCACTTGGCGTTTGACGAAGCCGACCCCAACCACTCGGGGGTCTTGAGCCGCGATGGCCTGCGGCATGGCCTCGAGAGTCTTGGCATCCGGTGCGCCGACTCGCCCGCGATCTTTGACGCACTCCTCTCGTTCGTCAAGGAGCCATTGTCGCGCTCGGTCTTCGAGGACATTGTGCAAAAACTCAAGCTCGGCAATCTCTTTGACGAACAAACGGTCGCGCTCTTCACCGACTCGGTGTACGCGCCGGCGCGGATCGAAGTCGTCGATTTCTCATCGACGCGCCTCTCGCACTACAAGCCCGAGCTCCGGTCCTTCTTTATGAACGACCGCGCGCCGTGGGCGTCCTGTCGCTGGATCAACGTCCAGGGCCACGACCACTTGAACCTCAAGCGGCTCGCGATCAAGTACCGGCTGCACCCGCTCGCGATGGAAGACACGATCGAGCTCAACGAGCGGCCGAAATTCGACTCGTACGAAACCCATCGGTTTGTCATTTTTCCCGTCTTGCGGCAAACCATTCTATTTCCCAGTAATCGTCTTCCTCACGCATCCGATGGCTCCTGACGATGCCCTCGCATAGAAGAGACCAAGCACGAAGCGCCCATGGACGACAGCTGGTGGAGCTACCTCACAAGCACGTCATCTCCGTCGATGCCGGTCATGGCCGCGTACACATTCCAGCTAGCCGTCGAGCACGTCGCGATCTTCGTGGTCGATGACGATACGCTCATCACGGTCAAGCCGACGCGGCCCAACGACATTTGGCGCACCGTCCACCGGCGCTTGGCCTCGACGTACTCCAAGGTGCGGCACAACGGCGCCAACTTCCTCTTTTACACAGTGCTCGACGTCATTGTCGACGACATGACCAACGCGATGGACCAAGTCCGGCAGTACCTCATGCACTTGGACCGCGAGCTCGCGCGCCTCCTGCATAACTTTGACATTGGCGTCCTCCGCGACGTGCAAATCGAGCTCGCGCAGCTCCCGCGCGTGATCAAGCCGACGCGCGACGTGCTCAAGAGCGTTCTTGAGAGCGCCGAGCTCCCCGAGACGACCAAGGCGTACTTCCGCGACGTCCACGACCACACCAACCATATTCTGGACGAGATCGAGTGGCAGTCGCAAATGTGCCGGGGCATGATCGAAGAGTACCGCGACGCCAAGTCGACGCAGACCAACTACGTCATGTACACGCTCACGATCGTCACGACGGTCTTCCTCCCCGCGCAGTTTCTCACGGGCGTCTACGGCATGAATTTTGGTACTAGTACGTCGGAATACGGCTCTTGATGCTGAGGATAGTTGATGTATAGACTACATGCCCGAGCTCCACTCGCGCTACGGGTACCTCGTGTTCTGGGGCCTCATCCTCTTCATCACGATCACGCTGCGCTTTTACTTTCGCCTCAAGCAATGGGTCTAATCCAGTAGTAGTGCGGACCCTCGCTCACACTACAAGTACTTTAAGTTTGTCGACATCCTCTTCATCAGTGCACGCGTGGATACGATGCTGCAATGCGTCTCGGTCGATGCAGAGGGGTGGCGATTCTTGGTGTCGAGATCTGTGTGGGAACTTGGGGCGTCATGGCCGTAAGCCATGGACTATGCAGCGAATCGATACCCGTCGTGCGCGGCCGCTACCGCGATCGTGAAGGCCCGAGGCCAGCGCGAAGCTTGAGCGTCGTGGTTGTCTGTCAAAGGAAGATCGTCCGGAAGAATGCTACAGCGTATCCGTA
>NW_012157050.1:0-2455 GCF_000151545.1 Saprolegnia parasitica CBS 223.65
CCTCAAGAGATGGCACAACTGCGCGACGAGCCAAGGGCAGTCTTGCGATAGTAGCTGCCCGGATCGCGAGCGCGGCAGCGGGAAGTTGCGTCAGCGTCGAGCGGAAGACACGCTTGTTGCGTTCGAGCCAAAGACAATACCAGACGCAAGCGCGTAAGATCGGCCAGAGGGCACGAATGGACGACTTGTGGGCCGAGTACGGCGCGGCGACATCGTCGTAGAGAAAGCCAGCGACAGACGACGGGAGTTGCATCTGTAAAATGTCCCGCATCGGTGCAAAGGTGCACCAAATCGCTCGTACGTATGGCCATCGCACCAAAGATGTTCGTACGTTTCACGGGCTTGCGCATCGCAGAGAAGGGCGATGTCGTGTATGTTCCTTGGTGCTCCATACATCACGGCACGTTGTATAGTCACATCGATTGCGGGGAGCGTAGCCAAACCGCAGGAAAACACCAACAGGCCGCAGGCAGGACGCTCGTCGACACCCCACCAGCACCAAAATTCATTCCCCGCCTTTCTATCTTCTAGCGTGAAGAAGACATTGGTCCATGCGTATGAAGCCACAGAGAGTCTCATCAAGCATCTCGTCGCCAGGTGCCGCCTCGAGACCTCACAGTCATGTTGACGACGACAGCCATGGACCATCATTTTTATTTGCGCCCAACAGATGTCGTGCCGTTGGCATCTTGGTTCGATTTTCTCTGTCGAGTTATCGGACGCTGTACCATGGTTGAAGTGTCATGCAGCGAGGTGCTTTCTCTAAATCGCCCACGTGAGCACTAAGAAAATATGGCCTTGAGAAATGTGACATGCGACCCCGCTCCAACCTCCACCACCAGCCTCCATCCACCAAGCTCCAACCGCGGCGTGGGCTATTATACAGACAAGGGCGCGGGCGAGACAAAAATGCAGCAGCAACCACTGCAATCAACACTGTCGGTGAACTATGTCGCGGGAGCATCAACACGCGACCCTTCGGGAAGGATCATTGCAGCACCCTGATTGGTTTAGCGCTCCGACAAAGTATACAATGATTAGTTAATCGTCTGGTCTCCGTGGATGGTTCCTCAGTTTGCATTTTGCGTTGACGATGGACGCCCTCCTTACGCCGGTGACGTACGGCGCGATCGCGTTCAGCGCAATGTGCTACGCCTTCTTCGCGCGCGCCAACCAAGCGCCGTCGCTCTACCACCAAACGAACCTCGCCAACACGCAGCTGCTGCAGAAAACCTCACTGCTTTGTACAACACCTCTCGACCCTGATGGCTGACTCTCAATTCTACCGATAGTTGAAAAGTATCGGCCGTCGTGGTTCCTCCTCAACGGGTAGAAACACACTGTCAACTCGGTTTCACCAACGACGGCGTAGGCACCTCCAAACCTTCCTCGTCGCGCTCGGCTGCGACACGCCGCGCGTGCACTACACGCGTGAAATTCGCCCGCTCTCGGACGGCGGCATCGTGTCGCTCGACTGGGCGACGCATCCTGCGGGTGCCCCGTACGCCAAGGACCACCCGACTGTGGTACTTGATTGTCATGGCCCTGGCACTGGGCTCAGCACTGTCGTAGCTGCTTTTGCATGGGTTGACGGGCGGCAGCAACGAGGTTCGTTTATACCATGTCGTGCCGACGGCTTGAGAGCGCTGTTATCGCAGGTGTACATTCGCGCGACCGCCGTCAAGCTCCTTGCGGCGGGCTGGCGCGTCGTCGTTATGAACGCGCGGGGCTGCGCGCAGACCCCCGTGCGCACGCCCAAGGTCCGCGACATCCGTATGACTGCGCTTCATTGCGTTTTTCTAGCTCTTTTGCGGTGCGTACACGCAAGACGTGCGCGAGACGGTGCAGTATTTGCGCCAAGTGCACGTGCCGACGGCGCCGCTACTCGCCGGCGGCTTCTCACTGGGCGCCAACATTTTGCTCAAGTTTGTGGGCGAAGAAGGCGACAAGTGCCAACTCTCGGGCGCTGTCTCGGTCGGCAACCCTTACGACATGCTCGCTTCGAACCGGAACCTCGAGTACTCGTGGCTTCACAATGTCATTTACAGCACGGCGCTCACCAACAACCTCCTCACCCTCTTCTTCAAGAAGGTATTACGACGACCACTTGCTACAATGGTAAGCTCACAGGCCGACTAGTCGAACGCCCACGAGCACTATGTGAACGACCCGCATATCGACCTCGCGGCATTGCGAGCCTCGAAAACGGCGGCCGAGTTTGATGAGCGGCTCACACGTCGCGTCTTTGGGTACACCATATTTTGCTTTTCTCTTGAAGACCGACAATATGACAAGGTACGCGACCGCGAGTGACTACTACCGTGACGCATCGAGCAGTCAGTGTACGTATTTGCTCTTGTTGCTAAAGATGTGCAGGGTATGGACATGCAGCATAGATATCAAGGGCGTGCGCATTCCGACCTTGTGCTTGACGGCCAAGGACGACCCAATTTCG
>NW_012157050.1:3989-5685 GCF_000151545.1 Saprolegnia parasitica CBS 223.65
GCCTTGAGGACGCGGTGAAGCAGGCGGTTGTGGAGCGCACGAGAGCAGACGACAGCCAGCTGCTAGAGGAAGACACTCCGCAGCCACACGAGGCATATCGAGGCGATACCGACATAGATGGCTGTGTACGTCCCACGCGAGCCAGGTGTTGCATTGGCCGACCAGTAGCCCATGAACCAATAATCCGTCATGGAGAGTGCGACTTGCGCCATGACAAAAGAGCGACAAGCAGCGTCCCGACGACCACGCCGTTGAAGCCGCTCGCACTGCAGTACGTCACATAGATAGGAGCCGTGACAGCGCCGACTTGGCGTTCTTCGGCGACGACGAGCGTCAAAGGATTGTTTCCGTCTTCCGACGACAACCAGCCAAAGTTGCCGTCGGTGAAGTCAACCGTACAAGCCGGTGGCGTTGACGTTGTCGGTGGTGGCACTAACGACGGGAGCTTGTCCTGAAGCAAAAAATCGCCGATTCACTTCGCCGACACCTTGGCCTCGGCGACGAGACGACGGCATTGGCAAACACCGTGCACGGGTGGCGCGCGTTGTTGATATAGGCAAGTGCCACGAATGCTTGCGTCGCATACAGCGTGTAGCCCTGCGCCACGTAGACGCCAAGAGAGAGTGCGAGCGACAAGACAGGCGCGACGGCGAGCACGACCATGTTGAGAATGCGGCGATTCTGGTAGGTCTGCAAGTACGTCAGCTCCAAGGCGCGCGTGCATGTGATCGCGTCCTCGAGATGGCGCTCCCAGCTGTTAAGTTTGAGCGCGCGGGCGCCAGCCACCGCCTTGCTTGTGAGCTTGAGACGCTGCGCTTGCGTCGAAAGGAGCTGTGCGCGGACATGACCGACCGATGTCGCCGACGCGTACCCGAGGTAGAGCATGCTAAACATCGCGACACTGCCAGCGAGTGCGGGCCACACACCGAGCTCAGTGCGAAGCAGCGCAAAGATGCCGACGAGCGTCGCGGGCATAGTCAGCGTCGTAGCGCCCGAGATACCACCAAGACACCGACGAGACAATGATGGAGCTGAAGTGCCTATTGGAGTGCGTACGCACCGCCGCTCTCTCTGCATCGCGTAGTAGAGGCAACAACGCTGCAAATAGGCTGGTGTAGGCAGATAGTCTAGCTAACCTTGTCTAGCTAGCCGCCCAACGATCCAACGAGGATATCTACAACGGCACTTTACGGCGACGGCGACGGCTTGAACGCTTGCCTTCTACATTGCACGCTTGCCTCACTTCGATACCAACATGTTAAGACAATCATAGCAAGAATCACCCGACACCGAACACCCACAATGAAAAATGGTAAAGCATCCAATCATGATGCCACCAGCAAAAAGTTAGTGCTCCAAACGAATAGCACTCTGTCGAATCGCCAATGATTGCTTCTCACAATCAAGCTAGCTGTGCCTGTTTGGCCAGCTGTGCAAACGCACTCGCTTCGTTCGCAAGCAGCTCGCTCGGGGGTCCATACTCGGCCACGCGACCGTCGGCCATCACCAGAATCTGGTCGCTGTCCAGAATCGTGTCCAGACGGTGTGCAATCACAAGCAGTGTCACGTCGTGACCAAAGCACTCCTTGATGGTTTCTTGGATGAGCCGGTCGGACGCCAAGTCGATGCTGGCCGTGGCTTCGTCCAGCAAGACGACGCGGCTCTTGCGCAACAAGGCGCGCGCGATGCATAGCAG
>NW_012157051.1:0-4135 GCF_000151545.1 Saprolegnia parasitica CBS 223.65
CAGGCTGTCGCCAACGACGAGACGGTCCATCGCTGGCGCTTCGGCACCAGCGAGGACGTCCGTGTCGTGCGCTTGACGCGCCGCGCCGCGGGCCCTTGCGCATGCGTTGCGCAGCAGCCGCCGTCTGGCGTGCCTTGGCCATGTTGCGCGTCTCGATTCTGTTGAATTATGAGCTCGGACAGCTCAGACGCAAAATCCGAGTGTAATTGACCAATCACAAGCGTCCAGATGCAAAAGTCTTGTCCGACTGGCTGAAAATCGGACCCTTTCCAGATTCGACCATCGCAATGCATATCAATCCATGCATGGGTCGAAGGGTTGGCGTGTTCTTTCTTGAAGAAGGCGTGGCATCCGGCTTCCAGCACCCCAGATGCCAAAGCAGCGGACGCCAAACATAGCAAGTTGTATGGAGAGCGAACGTCGAAGCCATTCTGAACCATCGTACTACATGTACTAGTACGCGTATATGTGCTGGGCGAGGCCACGATGATGCAGTGCACTGGAGCGGATCGAGCGCAGAGCCGATGAACGCACGCCAGCACAAGGCAGAAGCAAGGTCGATGACTCATGAGCGACATCGAGATGAACCATAGCTTTGTAGGTCTCCAACGTCGTCAAGAGATTCGATCGCCCATCCCGATCCGCGACAGCTTCCACAAAGCCACGCCTCCAAAATGGGCTCTGCCCGCCGGCCGACGGCCTCGACAAGTATATGTTTCCGTTCGACACTATGCGCCAACCCCAACCCGCCTTTTCTTTTTCTGTATTCTGATGGATATTTGAACGTGGTTCAAGTATATCTCGCTCCTCCGACGGTGTGCGGTTTCACAGTGAGAATCAACCGCGCAGCTTTCTCGCATATCGATACATTTGCAGGTAAGCTTGGGCACATAAATATTTCCGAGGACAACATGTTCTAGCATCCGTGGTGCAGACGCACACAACAGCGAGGGGAGAGCCGTCTCCCGCGAAGCAGACAGTTGCATTGGGTTTACACCACATAAGCTTAGGCAAAAGATATAGGAGCCATCCCCATGTCTACCGGATATGACGGAAGGTTCACTACCGGCATGGAAGGATACTACAGTAGGAGGATAGACTAATCCTACGACTAGTATGCAATACTAAAGCCCTTGCAACATGCAACTTTACTCGGCTTCTCCAGCTGATCGCAACTTGCATTGGTCGGACATGGTGTAGCCTTTGGTCCACATGCAACTAGCATGAGGACGGTCGAACAATATCTCACGTTAGCACATTTGAAGTCGCAGTACCGAGACGTTGACTACACGAGGCGCCTCAACATCTCTTGACATGGTGTCCGTGACCCACCGATGCGCAGCAGTTTCGTGTCCTTCCTGGAAGACCATATCGAATACAGTAGTCGGAACGGCACCATCGGGGAGCGCATGGTGGAAGAGGCGCGATGGTCAACATCAAGGATCCGCTGCCGGCGCGAGAGGCAGTTGCCGACGTCTCACTGCAGTTGCCCACGTCAGGATGTTGTCAGTATCAGGCAGGCGATTGCCGGTGGTGCGTTGCGGTTGTCGACACCTGTCGGCGTACAAGAGTAGTCGCCGCGGGCCGACAGCGTGCCTAACCACAATCCACGGTCGTCGTCTAAGCAAGCGCGGCGCAGTTACTTGTGCCACATCAAGAGCTTATTATTTAAAGCTTACAGAACCTGTTCAAGCTACGCTCGGTGCACGTCGGGCTCTCGTCTTGCGTAGGGCTCTCGTCGAGAGCCCTACGTGCACCGAGCGTACCTCCAACACGTTCTATAAGCTCTAAATAACAAGCACGTGACGTTTCCTTCGAGCCACGTTCTGAATAGCATACACGTTGTGCGTCGAGAATCAAGAAGGTAAACGACGTACCGAGCAGTTGAATGCGCGAGTCGAGGCGGCGCGGTGTATAGACCGCGGCTAGCGCTATATTCACTGCCGCGGTAGCTGACAAGAGAGCGCCTTCGCGCCCGACACGTCACTGTTCGCGCACTCGACATGGACCCTGCGCCAACTGGTTTTGTGAGACGAGATAAACAGCGAGAGCAGACATCGACGTACCCTGCAAGCTCGTTGCCGGTCCCTGTTGGATTGAAATGGTGGATGCTGCCGTCGTTGCGCAGCACCGGCACCGGCCGCGAGACTATGCGAGGTCTCCGTTAGGCCCAGCACCATTGATTGAGTTTGTTGCGATACGCACCCAGTCGAGCATGCGCTGTATGGCTGTGGCTGTACATTGGCGTGCTCGTTTCGTCGGCCATCTGCGCTGACGTCGGTCGATTCAGTTGTCGAGGAGCCGGTCGTCGGTGCCGGACTAGAGGATCGTTCGGCCATGAGGCGTTGTCTGCCATCGCTGTCATGCAGCTTACCCTGGGTGGGTGACGTCGTGGACCTTGAGCGCAAAGACGGGTGCGTCCGTCCGAGTTCCCGTCGAATTGGCAAATGGCTGGGAAACGTACATGCTAACCGGCTACAGTCTGTATTCGGACTAAATGGACTCAACTTATCCAAGGCGTTTCACACCTTCTCGACGCCGCGATCTCGGCGGTACGGCCCACTGGGTACGGCCGCGTGTTAACTTGCAAAGTTATAGGCGCTAGCCAAGGAGGATACACAAGGATTTATATCACTAGGGGTGGAACGACTGGTATCATTAGGTGTGTTGAGGTGTGCATCGGCTAGTTGATACTAGCCATGTACAGAAGAGCAAGATGCACCTCCGCGCCGCCGCCTGCGCAGCCACGGCCTGGCGAGTGAATGAAGAAGAAGGAAATTGCTAGTCTCTACGTATGCGAACTCTTTGTAACAGCGAAGATAACGCGAAACACGTTCATATATATATAGCTATGTACAACAAGACAACCTCCAAGGGTCTGCTGGTGGAATGCATGCATTCTCGAATATTGTAGATGGCAGGAATCCGGAAGCTGCCTCCTTGCGGCGCGTTGGTAAAGCTTCGCCGATTCCAATGCACAAAGGTTTACTGCGTAGTCTCGAATCCTGAGGTTTCCTCCTTCTCTTGGACCGGATTGACTACTGAAGCGTTAGTAGAGTCTCAAGCTCTCCGATGTGAACGGAACTTTTCCGTGGCTTTCTACCGGTACCCAAAGCGTCCACTGTGCGGTGCTGTGTGGATTGATCACTGGAGCCTCAGGTGGCTTCGCGCCAAGGTAAGGTTGCGAAATGCAATCATCAAAGGCTAGATGAATGCTAAAGTACGTACTAGTAGAGGTCATCTCACGAACGTGCTATTGGGACCCTTGAGTAACAATTCGTGTTGCTGGGTGCTCTCGAACGGCATAATGACCTGTCCTCACGTGATCTGGAGACCAAACGGTACAACAACGGTACGTACAGTAGTGCCACCGCCGGGCGCCAAGCACCCGCGCTCGAGCCGCCGGCACCACGACGGTGGGAGCAATGGTTAAGCAATTGCTGGTGGAATCAGTAGCGTCCACCAGTCGCGCCACACGACGACTAGAGCATCGCCATCACGGGCGGCGCCATGTCGTTTCACGAGGTTTTACAACAATGGCAGTCGTCGACGTCAACTCGGCGACTGGCTCTGCCACGTAGATGCGTGTTTTACCCATCGCAGATTCGATCCCGCGATCGTTTCGTTTAGAGCTAGGGGGTTGATTGCTGGGATGTTGAAAAAGCCTGTTTACCCACACATCGCCAAGGCTATCGGTACTCTGCAAGGACTTGCAATCCAGCTGCTTGCAATCAACAAATGAAGGGCTGAGTTTGAAAAGGAATCTCCAAGCACACAGCCCGACGTCTTTGTTCAAATCGTTTCTGCACTGTCGTCTCTCGCCGACGTGGATCCTTCTCGCAGTACCAACGCTAGAAGAAGACTCGACACATGCTGTGTATTGTTTATAGTTATGTGAAAAGGGGACGTGGACGCAGCCAGTGTCGAACGGGATGGGAACAAACGACTTACAACGTCATGCCGAGGATCGAGGCGGCGTCGGCCTTCTCGCTCACGAGTTCGTCCGTCGTCGTCTTGATGAGCTTCTCGATGGCGGGCGAGATGGTCATCGTCTCGTCAATCGTCACCTGGCCGTCGCCGTGGCAGCGCATCGGGAACAAAGTTGAGGTTCTCCGGCACGCCGTGCTTGTTGCCG
>NW_012157052.1:0-4133 GCF_000151545.1 Saprolegnia parasitica CBS 223.65
GAAAAGTGTCGTAGATGACACGATCACCGCGATCATGGAGTAGGTCGCGTTGCATGTCCAGGTAGTCCAGGTACGACGTCTCTGGGCGCACGAACCGGAGCTGCAGCCTCACCTCGGGCTCGTCGTCATCGAGAAGGTCGCTCTTAATGGCTGCTGCGGCCGCCGCTGCGGCCATGGCGCAGGCGAGGAGAACGATGTCTTCGTCGTTGGCCATTCGTTCAAATGCGCGCGTAATTTTCCTCGGCTGTATTTTTATTCTTATCTTTAAAAAATTGCCCGATGCACTTTGCTCTGGCCGGAATACGCCTCGGGACATGGATTCTGAAAAAGTACATCCGGGCGACCTCGATACACTTTCATTTTTTTCACCGAACACGAAAAAGTGAATCCTGGCCGATGCACTTTTGCCTCGATGCACCTGAATCCACCAAAAAAACGAAAACCGAACACGGCCTTAGGGATCGCAGCTTCCATTTCTTCTTAGCACTGATTCGTCAAAAAGGAGGCTTTTCTACGATATTTGTAGCTTTTGATTGGACGTCATTTTTGCGGGCTGAAGCCCGCAAAAATCTTTTTATCAGGCGCTTATGCAATAATATAAATTCAGATACAAAAACCAAGTATAATACGATTTCGACAAAAACAATATGGGATCTAAAGATTGGATAGAGGAACTTTTCGGGCCTGCGCCCGCAAAAATGGAGGAGCCAGTGCTTGCAACAGAGTGTCGCCCGACAAAAGCAGAGTAATGTAGTGTTTTCGGTTTCGGCGCGAAATATACCGTACTATGCCTTTATTAAGAGACATCATCTTACAAACGACATACAAATACTATGTTTACTGGAGACCCTTTTGATATAAAATATACGGTAGGTACCCTTTATGATTAGAGCTCTACGGGATGTTTGCGCAACCACATATACGCCTTCCTTATTGGCTATAAATACAACATATTGGCCAATATGAGGCTTTTATCAGCTTGAGGCGGGAAGTTGATGCATTCATGACAATTGAAACTGACATACCTAAATTAGACGAAAATGCCAATCCGAATATGCCTTAATATCAAAATGCCCTATCTTCAATCCCGAGCTATCTCCATCCCACCAATACTGCCCAGGGATTGGCCCGTAATTCCGAACATCTCTCCCAATTTTGACCAATCAGATGCGCCAAAAGGATACAAAAAGCAATTTCATTACCTCATTGTCGCCCCCCTGGGTACACGCTATGGCTTGAACGCAACGATCGTGTCATCTGCGCGTCACTAAACCCTACGACGCCAGGGTCGCTGGCCATAAAGCCTGCGACGCTAGTCCGCATGCGCCTTCTTCACGTCGCCAAACTCGTGCCGTCGCTTTGTCGGCTGCTCCAAGACCCGTGGTGCACGCGTTACGTGGCGCCCCACACGATCGCTACGTTGACACCGACCGCCTATGGAGCTTGCGCGGTTCCGTACCAGTGACGGCATGGCGAGAGCGAAGTCGATCCTCATGAAATCCAAGAGTAATGTATATGAACAAGCAGCTCATTAACACAAAAAAACAGTCGCGGCGTTTAACTATTTCTGGACGTGACCATCGTTGCGTGCACGATCGCTCGAGGCAACAGCAATAGCTCAAACTTATCTGGGAGAACAAATTTGGACACCCGACAAAGGTACACGTTGGAGCCCAGGTGCTGCTCTGTTGTTGTTGAAGTGGGTCGTCTTTTACAGTAGATAATACTATGCTAAATAGAATTGTCGGCTTTCTTCGTTGTGTGTACTCGGTTAAGGAACTTGATTTAGGCAGGAGTGCGATCCGCGGGACGAGGTGACGTCGCGGCCACTCGTGGTGGGCGAGGAGCCGGAGAAGCCGACGGAGAGCAGGCTGTTCGGGTTCTTGTACGAGGCTGTGATGCAAGTGCAGTTGAGCGACGCGTGCCGCCTTGACGGCAATTGTCCATGGACTTGGTGGCGGTAAGTCGGCGCGAAAGACGCGATCGTTCCGGACTCGCCAGACGTTGAACCAGACGCAGGTGCGGAGCACGGGCCAGAGGTAGCGGAACGCGGCTTGGTGCATGTTGGACGCCGTCTTGGGCGTCGAGTAGAGGTAGTCGGCAAGATCACGCCTAAAGGGACCGTGACGGCGTGAAGCGTGCTCCACACGTCCTTGATGAAGTCGCAGTCTACGAGGAAGTGGCGGTACGTCACGTGCGCGGGGCAGAAGGGGCACGCTTGGTCGGCCCTGTCGAGCCAATGCAAATGTGCGCGGAACTTGACCGCGCGGAGCATCACTTGGTAGACGAAGTCGGCGTACTTGGGTAAGATAGCGTCGGGTAACCGGAGCTCGGCTGCGGTGGCTACGGCGGCAGGCGCCTCGTAGAAGTCTTCATCGACGCCCAGGTGGCGGGTCGGTAGCTGCAAGCGCGTCCTTGGCGGGGCACAAAGTCGGCGGGCTTCGGCGGGCGTCGTCTGGGTCAACGGCTTGGGAACTTTGTGGAGTCGAACCAGCCATGGCGGCTTGGGAGTCGGGCTGGGCACGGGGCCACACGTGCACACGTGAAGGCGTCTACCGTCGTAGCGAGCCACAGGTGGTGCTCTGTAACGCAGGTACTGGTAGCTAAAGCCAAAGCGAGCTTTTCGAGGGCGGAGCTGTGGATGCCTCAAGCTTCGAATTTCAACTCCCGTAAGCAATTCGTCGCTCCTCCCGGTTCTGGGATATGAGCCATGTACACCATTCGACCCTTGAGCGCTCTAGCGAAGGATACATACCTGTAAACCATGATAAGGCGTGCGAGCAAGCGCTTGAATCTTGCGACGGCGGCCAAAGCTCGCCTTACATGTGTATGCCGCCTCAGTGTATCGGGGCTTCAAGCATGTTAGTCGAAATGGAAAATGAAATATCGTGCTGAGGCTTCAGGAACACTAATTACAACAAATTCTAGCTACCTGGTCTTGCACGATACTAGTACAACGTTACAGCGCGCACTCGAACCACTTGACAGGCTTGCGGTCGGCGCCCCACCAGCCATCGCCGTTGCGAAACGACGTATCAAAGTGGTTGATGCTCGCCTTGTAGTTGCCGCCGACCTCGGCGTTCGTCGAAAACTCGGTGAAGCCGACGCTGCAACTGTCAAAGTCGACTACACCATCCTGGAGCGTGCCTGGTGGGAACGCTTCCGCCCCAATGGAGGAGAGCACCGGGCTGGCCAGCGATGCCAGCCCCGATGAATTGATGCCGCACATGAGCTTGTTGGCGCGCTTCCGGACCGTCTGTGCGTCCTTGAACGCCTTCTTCAAGCTCGCGTCGACCGTGTCTTCGGCCTTCATCTGAAGATACGCCTCGGTAACCGGACAGAGACCAAAGAGAGCCCCATCCATGCCGCAGGCTGAACACTTTTTCTCGAGCAAATTCGCGGCCTTGCTACCCCGCATCGGACCCGCGATCGAGACCCACGTGACACCGTCGCCGAGCTTGCACACATCATTGGCGACCGCACCGCCGGCGACAAGGTTGCCCATCGAGTATGTCACCAGGATCATGTTGTCGATTGTTTTGTCAGTCGAGTTGCCGATGCTCAGCGCCGTGTTGCAAAACTCGGTCTGCACTTCCGGACGTGTCCAGGCGCGTTTGATCGACTCGTAGTGCGCAAACGCGACGCTCGAGCAGCACGGCGCGCTGTTCTGGATATCACCCCAGCTCTCGCTGAACGTCGGCGTCGGTGCCGACGAGTCCTTGTTGCCGACGCCGTGCACAAACAAGCACGGCTTCTTCTTACCCTTGCATGCGCACGTTGCCTCGCCGACACTGGCGCCGGTCACAACAGCAGCCGCTTCCGGAGCGTGGATGCGCAGTGCTGGCACCGGTGCCGTCGTCGTGACCACCGGACACGACAGCGCCGACTGCCCCGGGACGCGAGGAATCGTAAAATCCGGTAGCATCGTCGGGTCGGCAAGGTACTCGATCGTCATGTCGATGTCCGCGCCAACAGCTTTCGTGAGCTGGTTGGTGTTGGAGTTGCAAAAGACAAACTTCTCGCCGGCAAACTGGAGCTGGAGCAGCTTGCCCGACGGACACTCGATCTTCTGGTCGTCGACACTGGAGACGACGACAGCGTCTGTGAGACTGGCTTGCATCTACCAAAGCATT
>NW_012157053.1:0-1129 GCF_000151545.1 Saprolegnia parasitica CBS 223.65
GAGGCCACTGCAGCCGCATTGGTCGCTGAAGGCAGGTCTCTGATGAGTCATCGGACGATTGCCGCGAAGAGATCGTCCTACCTCGTTGCGTCGTGACGCCGCTGAAGACGCTTCCGCGTTGACAGCTGCTCGGCACAGGCCTTGTCCACCCATAGCGTACCACTCACTTCGATAAAACTTGTCGTTGACCCTCAACTCTTCTCAAGGTCCAATGCATTAAAGCGCTCCCGTGTAATCGCATGCTTATCAGTGTCCACAAGCTGTCATCGGTCCATGAGGCTACGCGCGTGGACCTTGAGGAGCGCGTTAAAGTACGCCGTATCGGCCTCGAACGACTGTGCAAAGCGCATCTGTGCTTCGTGCTGCATGCAGCGAAGTCGGTTCGCGGGGTCGACGCAGGCGGCGGCGGCGGGTGACACGGCCTCCATGCGAATGTACTCGCCGCTTGGTGTGCGAAGGCCGGTGGCGAAAAAACCCTCTTTGACGACAGTCACGTTCTCACCCACCGACTCGGCGACCGTCCTAAGCACGTCATTAGCCACGTCCTACGATATCGACAGATAATATACCACTCGGTCCAGCCACAGACAAGGTCGTCGGCAGGGAGCGCCTCGTCGTCGGTGATGCAGTGTCGGAACGAGACGTACCGGCGTCCATCAAAGTAATGGCGCTGGAGGACGTTCTGGATGAACGGCAAATGCACCGTGAGCCCGTACGGCGAGAGGTACCGCGTGTAAAGCACATTGTCCGTCTCGGTGAGGCACTAACATAAAGAGACATTTGAAACAAGGCACGCAGCACAAAGAGGATCGAACCCGCGCCTCCAAGTAGGGTGGAAAGTCCTTGGCAAATTGCTCGAGGCAAGCCGCCGTTGCGCTCACGTCGGCATGCACATAGCGGACCGAGCAGCCTTGGATGCGATACGTGTCGTCGAGCTGGCTCACGGTCGTGCACTGGTAGTTGTCGAGTGTGAACGGCAAGCCCGACGCCGCCATGAGCCCGTCAATGTTGTGGAACAAGCGGTGCGTGATCCACTCCATGGCCTCAAGACGCGTCGCGGGGTCCGTCGGGAGGCTCGCGTCTTGCCACGTCAGGCGCGGCGACGGGTGGCCCTAGTTATACAGTGTAG
>NW_012157053.1:1668-4658 GCF_000151545.1 Saprolegnia parasitica CBS 223.65
AGCTGCTCAAGCTGCGCAGTGAGCTGCACGACGCGGTCGCGGAGGTACTGGAGCCCGGCGGCGTCGAGCTTGCGGTACTCGCGCCGCCGGCGGAGGCGGTTCGCCTTGGTTTCGTCGTCCATACCCGTTTAGCGATTGCCGCCGGCGTCTCGAAGCAAGACCGCGTGTGCCACATCTGCAAGCATGTCCCAGTGCGAGCGCCTCTCGCTGCGCTCCGTGTCGCGTGCGCCTTGGTCCAAGGAGTCGGAGGCCATTGGATCGTATGGTAGCCACTGCCCGGTCTCTATGAGTCATACGAGGGGCTGATTGGCTGTCGCGGCAGAATTCCGCGGAATCTTCTCCCGCGCACGTCGCTGGATCTACGGTGCAATCTACGTGGCGGCAAGGCGGCGCGAAACACAGAGACGACGCGCTCGTGAGCTCGTGGTGCGCCAGCGCTGGCTACCGAGCGTACGAAATGCAACCCACCGTGAGCAACTTCTGGATGGCCGGCCGTGTCACGCGCAGCGGATGGCTGGCGATACGAGACATCATGCCCTTGACCGGTGGACCCGCATGGTGACGTTGCAGCTGGCTCTGCATGGACAGAAACCGACGCGACACCACGGAGGACGTGGCAAAAAATAAAGGTGGGCGCCACGGAGCAATCGAATGACGCAGAACACGCTGTACAGGGCACAGGGTAGGCGACCTCCCATATGATGGGTCGCATATACCCGGTATATGCCTCACCAACGCAAGGGTGAATAACCCTTGACCGTCGCTTGCAGTGAATACACAACCGTCTCGTTGCCAGACAAGCATGTCGCGATGGACACGACGTCGCAAGGCATTGTCTTTTGTTGAATGATCCGACTTGGCCGTGAAATAATGTTTTGTAATGCGTCAAGTGTACACCAGCGCGCCACGTCAGAGTTACACCCGTGGGCCTTGTCAAGGCAAGACCGTCAAGGCGCGTGCTGCAAGCGGGTATGATGAAGATGGTTTCCTCCCGGCTCTTCTCGCGCCGTTCTGCAATCATCAAACCGTGCACACTGCGCCGTCCATGCGATAGAAGAAACAACCACTCGTGTCCATTCTGCTGCAGAAGAGACGCGCCACGTTGGTGGTGCGCTTCAACGAGCCGGTGGACGAGGTCATGGCAGTATACCTGAAGTGGCGGGCGCTGCCATGCACGCGGACGATGATACCGTCCTAGTCTTGACACGACAACGAGATCTTATTGGTTCGACGACTGGCTTTTCGGTCGCCGAGCACGCGCGTACGACAACAAAAGTACAGGTCGTGCGAGCCAAGTGGAAGGTGACGTGGCGGTCACGTTGCACCGAGGACCAAAGTGCACTTTGCCGTTTCGTCGTGTGTGCATCTTGGTTGCAGCCTGTAAACGCTTGTGCAATCGGCTCAAACTAGCCTGTGCACGCACTGTACATGTGTAGATGCAATAGTGTACTGTAGTTAAAGGGTATAAATTGATGTACTCGTATCCTAACCTCGTGAAGCTCGTGGAGTGCACGATGGAGCCGCGACGGTCCGAACGACAGTGCGTGTGAAGCAATAATGGACGTGCTTGCAGCACCTACCAACGCCGCAACAGCGCGGATGCGATAAACGCATGCAAAGCTTTCGCGTCTGAGAAGGCCATCATGGCGTGTGTGCTGTCCACATGTCTGTCTTGCCGTCCCTCGGCTTTGTTGCCTGCGCTGTCGCCGACTCTAAATAGGACATTGCCGAATTCGACCCAATTCAGGACTAATCCTACACGATTTGCTGCTCATATATTGTTGGTGAAGATGCTGCATGCGTTCGATGCGTCCAAGCGCGAGTCGCTCCAGAAGCTCCAGGATGCGATCGACAAGTCGCCCAAGGGCAGCATCGATGCGCCGATCGTCGACATGATTGAAGCCGTGAATGGCCACCCCAACTACGTACGCTACCTCGTACAGCCGTCGCGTGCGCTCACCATCTCGATTGTCTAGGTCACGAGCAGCAGTTGCTCGGGCCGCATCGCTGTCTTTTGCGGCGTCGCCGAAGACGGCGCCGACCACTTGATCACGAAAGGCGGCAAATGGCTCGTGAGCTCGCACGCGCCCGTCTCGTACGACGAGCTGCACGCGGCCGTGCTCGCGGACCCGTCCCAGCTCAATGGCATGGTACGCATCTCAACACCATACTCTCATCCAATCTTGTTTTTCTTGTCATCAGGTCATCTTCAAGCACGAGCCGTTCATCATGCACGTGCAATGTCGCGACGAAGAGGCGGCCAAGGCCATGCTCCAGTGCGGTCTCGCCTGCGGCTTTCGCGAGTCGGGCGTCGTCCTCGGCAACAAGCGAACGATGGTCGCGATCCGAACGACCGCCAACTCGATGGAAATCCCGATTGCGCTCAACGGGAAGCTCATGGTCGACGACGAGTACCTGCGCTGGATCCTTGCGATCGCCAACGAAAAGTTCGAGGCCAACGTCTGCAAGACCCAGCGCTTCATGGCCGAGCTCTCGTCGTCGCTCATTGCACCGCCGCGCACGCAGCTCGTGTCGATTTCTGCAACGCGCGCCGCGATCGAGGCGCCCCGCGCCGGCCACACGAGCGTCCTCCGTACGCACACTCGACTCTCTCTTTCCACACACTCACACCGCGAGGCTAGACAAGGGCCGCGTCTACTTGCTTGGCGGCCAAGGTGCCACAGCCACAGGCACCTCGCGTTTGAGCGATGTTGTTGTTATCGACGCCGCCACCAAGGCCATTCTGCAGACGTGCGATGTCGCGCCCATGACAGCGCGCATGCACCACTCGGCTGTGGTCCACAACGGCGCCATGCTCGTCTTTGGCGGCCGCGCCAGCCCCGCAAAGGCGCTCAACGAGCTCTGCTCGCTCAACCTCACGACGCTCGAGTGCACGACCGTTGCGGCAACGGGCGACGTCCCATCGCCACGCTACGGCCACGCTGCTGTCCTCGGTGCGTCGCTTCGGCTTCATGGCCTCGTTCGTAATT
>NW_012157054.1:0-4118 GCF_000151545.1 Saprolegnia parasitica CBS 223.65
CGCGTCGGCGTCTAAGAAACGGACCGCCTGAGTCCTACACGACGAGAACGACGGAGATGTGCCTTGGATGGAGCTCGAGTCGTCGTCGTGGGGCGAGTGGGGCGCATCAAAGATCGCAGGGACTTGCGCGCGCAAGAGAATTCGCTCCTTGGGCTCGGACCGGCGCTCTGCACACAAGGCGAAATGCACAATTGAGCTGAGAGGAGACACGACATACCGCCTTGGAAGCGCAACTTTCCAGCATGTACTCGACAGTGTCCTTGGCTATGATGGCGTGTACAGAGAAATCCTCAGCACATGCTCTATATGTTGCTATTGACGTTAATAGTACTTATTGCTCGACTCCTCATTCCATTGAGCACCGCCTTGATGCGAGGTCGGTCCAGAGATGCTTATTACCACCACTTTTCGTCATAGTATAGTACATTTAATAGACGACTACGGACTATTAATAGTAACCCGACTGTCCATTACTATGTGGTTTCGCCATAGTACTATATTACTATAGTAAATCGTGCGATAGTACTAAAAGTTCTACTATTTACTAACAAAGCGCTTGTCGGCCGCGCCCATGCCGGACAGGACTACGCCAGACCAAAAAAGCCTAACCCAGTCGATGTCGCGCTCAAACCACCCATTATCGAACAAGTATTACAATGTATTATCATTTGTTGGCATGCATGAGGATCTGCAGCTTCTCTGCACGGCTCGATTCGAGGCGCGTTCGCTTGGCGTTAAGTACAAAGCCGGCGGTCGAGAAGAAGCGTTCTTGGTATGCGTTTGACATGGGTCTAGCGAGGTAGATCCGGGCCAGCGCAGCGACGCTCGGGAAATCCCTCTCGCCAGTTTCGCGGAACCACGCGAGCACGTCAATGTGCTTGTACAGCTTGCAAACGTCGTAGTACTTGTCGACCTCGGTGTTGGCGGCATGCCACACATTTGCTTTCGTGGAATTCTCCCACAAGACTTCGAGTTCCACCCAGCGCTTCCACACCTTGTCCGCTTCGTCTTCGACGTACGTCCTGGATGGTTTTCCACACCTCAATTCGGTCCGTGGCGGGCGTGATTGACCTACGTTGGGATCCCGTCCGAGTCGAATGAAACGCTGCGAGCTTGTGGCCAACCGCCACGGTCGTCGCTTGGCACCGACTCATCGAATGGCGGCGAGTCGCACGTCTTGGTCTCTTCTTCGTCATCGCTCTCTCGTCCGCTTATTGCTGCTCTTGCAGAAGTGATTCGCAGTAATGTATTACCCTACCAAGTACTATTATTATTAATATATGACTGGCACTTACTATTGATATTTTAAATGCGTAGTACTATTTAAATTCACGATGAATATAGTAGTTTTTGTAGTACTAAAGTACTAAATACTATTTTGGTGCAGTACTAGTGGCGTAGTACTAAGCATCTCTGGGTCGGTCGCTGATGTCTGGCTTAACGTTGGTCGAATGGCTGGTGCCATCCACGAACCATTCTGTACATTTATACCGCTCGTTCATGATCTCTGCTTTTGCATGCTCGACCTTCCCAGGCTGCATCGACTCAGAAACGGCCAAATCAGCGCTACGAAGGACCCGACTATGTAAAAGGTTATTTTGAATCAGATGCAGCTTCAAGCCTTCTCCTTTGGTGCTATCTGGTAAGGCGAATTGTTCCAAGGCTAGGGAATCCATGATCCTGCGCTACCAGAGCTCGCCGAGTGAGAACTCTCTTGTGACGCAAGACGAGGGCGGACCGGTGTTGCTAGTGTACGGTACCGGTACACAGTGTGAGCCTGGTACACGTTCATGTTGCACGTTATTACCGATGCATCCGTCAATGCGTCCCATGCATTCGCACCGAATCCACCCTCGTTTCGTAACGCTCAAAGTGCGGACCGACGCGGCCAGCGAAATATCTGCGACTGTGCGGTATTGCAACGGGGTGCACTTCCCACCCACCGCTCCTACGAAGCATCGCGACTTTCCTGGATCGTCGCGGAAGTCGGTTGGTTCTGAGCCCAGCAGTGAGCCCAGCCACCGACGACCGTTGCAGTGATATTGATTGATGATGGGAAGCTTCTGTGCACGCAACTTGTTTGGCTTCAAGAGCATTCCGACGCAAGCCACTATCACTAGCCAATCAACGCGTGCCGAACCTGAATTTCAGCCAATAAGCGTGCGGACCATCACGCACATGTCGAAACGTCGTCTGATGCTCGTGGCGTTCGATTTTTTTACTGAACAATCGATGCGCGCTATTTCACCACTTGCATCAATCATATGATACTGAGCTGAATCCGCAACGTTCATTGGTGCAAATGGGCCAGCGTGTCGGCAGGGTCGTTGGGTACCTGTCGCATGCGGTTGGCGCTGAATGTTGATAGCCTCAACAATTTTATATGCATGGTCAAATTAAATGATGTGTTTGTATTCGATAAAATAAGGAAGCGAAGTGTCTCACGGAATCTGAAAATATCACCATCATTCTGCCAACGTGCGGAAATCGAATATCGCAACGCACACGTGTAAAACGTGTAAAGCGTGGAAATACCGAGTCACTCTGCTTGATACGCTCCGGCGACCTCCAGTGTCGTCGTCGCTGCTGACGATACCAGCTAGATTGCTACATGTATGAAGGCTGACTCTAACAGCATAGCGCGTTGAGGCCACGGTGTACGTCAATGATCAGATGCATTGATGCCCTTGCAGCTGCGCTTCCTCGTCGCCATCACCAAGCTACTTTTCTTTTTGTCGGCTTTCGTCGGCTTGTTGTTGACGACGTACTACAGTACTCTTGAAGGTCTGCTTGAAGGTCGCAGTTGGCACGCTGTACTAGTAGTATCGCACTATGCAGACCAGACGCGTGGATCTTTCTACACACGTTCCTTCCAGTGCACGTCCAATACCATGGACCTACGAGAGACAACCCAGAGCTCTGCGCGAGTGTTCCAGGCAGCGCGAACGTCTACGCTGCTGCTGTGCTACTACTATTACAAGTACCGAGTGATTGCATGCAATCGTGGTCGATTGACGCGTCAACACGTACGCTCGTGACTCACGTGTGTGAAAAACGTGTTTTTCACCCACCCTCCCAAACCGGATTTGTTGATGGAAGGCAGCACTCGCAGCTTGCCAACGCAAGTGGCCAGAACCGACTTTGACCGACTGAGCTCAGATGCATCCGAGCATGGTCTTCTTGGACTACTTCAACCGCGCGCCGTGGCACACGCGCCACGAAGGCCCGGCGCGCGACGGCCTCGGCCTGCACCACGCGCTCCTGCTCGGCACCGCCTTCCTCGTCGCCTACGTCGGCGTCCGCATCGCGCAGTGGCTCTGGCGGCCGCACGCATACGACTTTGACGACGAGCTACCCAAATACTACAACGTTCAAGCACCAAGCGTCGACGCGAGCTCGTGGTCCGAGTTCCTCTGGCCGTTGCTGTGGGTCGACCGCGTCTATTGGACCCGCGACGTGCGTCGCGCCAAGTACCGCCGCCGCCACAAGACGAGCAGCATTGCACTCGATACGATCCCCGAGGAGACCGAGAAGACGACCTTTAACGAATACACGGTGCTGCGCATGCCCAGCGCGCTCAAGCTTTCTTAAACGCCGCGCGATTGGAGCGCGATCCGACCTATTTAATACGAACCACTGATAAGTTAAGCGAATACCTTTTGCGCATGTTTCCCTTGCGCCCCATTCCAAAGATACGAGCACGTTGGTGGACCGACGCATCGAAGGCGTGGACCAGCCGGGTCGACGTTGCTGGCCCGCGCATGCCCTCTGCTACCAACGACAAATGGACTACTAGTACATGGGAACCGTAACTATGGACGACGCTGCATACAAGCTCGCTCGACACACGGTCAATAATCGAAGCTGGCAGAAGGAGAACAACGCCAGCGTTGGCTCGAGCCAGGTGTTGGTCCCTGTAGCTCGTGCACCGTTGCCCGCTTCACGCACTCGGAGCCACTTGTCAGGTTCGTCGAGTGTGTCATTGCTTCGTGTATGTATGTCTTGATTAGAGCTCATTGCGGAAATAGGTTCCGGCAGAAGCGGTGTCATGAACCAGGCGATCGTTGTGCGCCCATGGCCTCACGAATTGCTGCTGCCAATCAGCACACAACGCCAGA
>NW_012157055.1:0-4117 GCF_000151545.1 Saprolegnia parasitica CBS 223.65
GTCGTCGCGACAACCCGCAGCATCGAGACGTTGTGGTGGAAGAAGCGCTCAAAGACATAGGCCTACAGTGTCGAGATCAGCGAAGGGTGAAAAAACACTTGCATTGTACGCGAAGGCAGTGGGTCGCGCGACGCTGCTGGCGCGCTGAGCCGCCGACCCAGCGGTAGTGCCACCCGAGCGACGACGTGGCCTTGGGGCTGAATTCGTTGACGCGCACCGAAGTTTTCTATTTCAAGGGCGCATGAGCCATGGCTACGTCAAAGCCAATGGCGTACGTCGTCAAAGACATCGTACTGACTCGCAATCCACTCGCCGATTGCGTGCGTCTGTCGACGGAGGTTGGACAAAATTGTCTGCTCGCTGAGCGTGTCGCCGACCTGGAACGGCCGCTCGTACGACGCCTCGAAGCGAAGGTACGTCATGGACTGCTGGACGCGGTCCGCAGGGCCGTGCACGCGGGCGACGACGGACGTGCCGCAGACACTGTTGAAGACATGCGATGGGCAGCAGTGGGGAAAGCATCTACAACAGTCGACGTTGGAGGCGCCAGGCGCAGTCTCGCAGCGTACCGCAGGACCTAATGCAATGGCTGAGACGACGATGCAAACACGACGCTGTGTTGTACCTTGGTGCCGCCGGACCGATGCGTTCTGAAGCCATGGTGCAGCAATGAGAAGGCCATTGGGGAAGACGGTCATGCTTACCGGAGGTACTTGGCTTCAAAGATGCTGTCGCATTTGCAGTATTGCGAGAACTCGACCGAGATGGCGCTCGTCACCATCGTTTTGGTGTGTGGTGATGTCCGTGGCCGACGGGGGCGGCAGCGGATTCGACACTGAGCTTGACGTGCATGTCACAGCTGGGCAGATGCCGATGGTAGCTTCGATATCGAAATGCATTTGTCACAGGTTTCAGCTTTGACGGGGAAAAGACCTTGCACGGTCAAAGTATACTCAATTGCAGAAGTACGACCCCGACGTCGAACAACATAGCAGAGTGCATATTTCGAAGGCAATTCATTCTCAAGAATATAGAAAAAGACAGGTCCACGCGGTCCTTGTAGCTATGCACGGCTTACCTAAACAGAGACCATCTGCCGCAGTGCTGCGCTGGCGAAAGCCCCAAAGCCAATGGTTCCTGCCGGAGTAATTCGGTACCAGCCGCAGGCCTTTACCAACGACTCTTGAAGTTCGTATGGCGCCAGGGACATGGCGTCGCGAGAGTGGGACAGCGCCACCGCCCGGGTTCGTACGGTTGCGTGTCCGATGAGAGTTGGAGCATGTTTTTGCGCGACTGCGACACCAGAATGATTCCAACTGCAATCGCATCACGCACCGAGGGCCACACATTTCTGCATGTGTAGGCTGGAACACGTCGGACAGACGACAGCGCGACCGAAAGCCCTGGATACGATTACCACACTTGGTGACTGGACTCTTGGGTGGCATCGCTGAATCTTGGGTACTGGTATGCTCCAGAGGCATGTCGCGGCCGTACAAGGAGACCGAGGTGTGTGACGTTATCCTTCTTCAAGGCCTGCATCATCGACATACCAACACTGGTCCCCTCCCGGCAAGTGTGTGCACCAGGTCCTTACTATCGTTTTGCGCTTGGACGTACAATGCAGAGGCGAACAGCCAAGATGACTACGGTGGGACTCCGCACCAGAAGTAGCCAACCACGTGTATGCACCGGCGCCTGTTGCGTGATGATGCCACCTCTACACTGTGGTCGTACTAGTACACGTTGAAGGCGAAGTGAGCGTGGCACCGAAAGGTATGGCTTGTCTATGAGATTGTGCGTGGAATCTCTCAAGTGCAGTCTTGTGAAAAAGACGTGGTTGGCCTTATTCCCCCTTCTCTACCGCTGCGCCTCGCAGAAACACAAGCCCAACTAACAGTTCGAAGCTCGTTGCGGTAATACTTGTTTGCTTGCTCAGAGCTGACTAGGTACCAGTACTGTAGAGTAGCAGTGGTACTGTACGTACTGTAGGGCATCAATTATACCGGTACCGATAGGCAGTGAGTGACTTTTGGGAGCAATGATCAACGCGTCACACGCATGGTAAGCAAGCATCAGCACCAATACGACGGGAGTGCTCGCCGCGCTTCGAAAACACGGTGCCTTTTGACACGTCTACGTGAGCAGGTCTGGAAAGGACGCAATGGTCGTGGTCTCGAAATGGTCTCGACAGTCTTGATTGAGCTTATCAGGTCAGGACTCGTATCAGATACGACTGAACCAGAATCGTTTTTCTCGGGCGGTGTTGAGTAACCGCGCCAGAACCATGCATGCGGGGCGCCTCTACGTCCACAGTATCAGCACTGGACGAGTGCAGAAATGCCAAGCATACAAATTGTAGAAGCAGAAGTCAGAACGAAAGGATATTCAATGTGCAACCCACTGGCCCCAACACCCACAAAGCCTCGTCGTCGCAAATCTTGTGTCCATTTGTTCGATGGGCCGTCTCATCACAACTTCAACTCATCTGGTCTAGTCCACAGCAGGTGGTCTGGACCTTCAACGCATTGAAGTCCAGGCCCGCGACGTGGCGAGGACAGACGACAGATAATCGCGGGAAGAAGAGCAATCTACTCTCCATTGAATGAAACAGGTAGCACACCCTGTAGCATACCCTGGGTTTTTCTTGTTGAACATCGATGCAGGAATGTTTTGGCACCTACTCGATACAGTGTACATACCGGTAAGCAAATATGTACAGTATGGTTGGGAGTGAAATGCAGTGTATTACGGTACCACTTTCGTGCTGCAGGGCAAAGTACGACTCAAACGTTTGCCTTAAACCAACGCAACACAATGTCTCGTGTCCACAAATAAAGATAGACTCAATACGATCATCCATTTGACGAAGCGAGTTGCTCAACGTACGCGACCGCGTACGTCGAGGCAAAAGCGATGGAGCATTCGCAGCCATGTACGCCTCTCAGCTGCCCAAGGCGACGCATTTTTCTCCCGCTTTTCATTGAAGCCATTATTCAACGCGCCAATCGGGTGCATCGTAGACCCCGCGTCACGTTGCGTGTTCGTGGTGCGTCGCCGATTATTGACAAAAATCGCGCTGCTTCGAACCCAGAGCTGCAGCTCAGAGCTGCTGCTCTTCGGACCGTGTCACGCTTCTTTCTTCACTGTGGTGAAAACGCGCCGACCCGGAAGACGAGGAAGAAGACACGTAAAGGCGAACGGATACCAGTTCTTTCTCAACGTACACCCTCTCCGTTTTCTACCGGTATCTTGAACTGTCGAGAAAAATGCGCCTTCGTCCCTCCGGTTCCAACCCTGTCGTGTAGAGCTGGATGCTGCACGCCACCCCAGCTCAGGGTTATTCGCGCTTTCAACTACTCTCTATTCATTAAACAAACCAGCGGCGCAACACTATTGTTGCAGTGTGCATCTGCGCATTGAGAGTCCGAATAACGCTTGACAATGTCGGTTGGAGGCGCGCTCGCACGTCGACTGGCAAGGACATCAGAGAGCTCGTGTTGCAGCCGCGTTTGGAGCCCTGTCGGTCGCTTTTTCTGATGTGTACGAGACCAAATGCATGAATATGAATATGTCTTTGGCAAAACCAAACGCTTTGACTTGGTGCAGCTCTCTCGTGTGCGGCCGCACGCGAGCCTAGGGCAATATGTTTTACTAACGTTAGTACACTTGTATCTGCCGCCCTGTGCTCAAGTTGCCTCGTATCCGTAATTGCAGTTCCCCCGTTATCCGTACATGGACGGGGAGCTGTCCATTTTGCGATCCCCGCCGAAGCAACATGACGCCAGAGACCGCAGCCTACGCAACCAAGGCTAGTGACTTGCTCACAGACATTGAGCGCGGCCAGCGCATCTTGGCAGGCGGCTCGCTCGTCTCGACGGCGCCCGGCATGGTGCACGCGACGCTCGTCTGGAAGCAGCGTGACCTCATCAATGGCACGAACGTTGTGACGCAGGCACAGCACATCGTCCATGGCGACACGGTCTTCCGCGGTCTTCCCACGAGCTACGACGCCAAGGCTGTGAGTGTATCGCCTTCGCAGAAGCTTCGCCTCGTCGTGACGGACGCCGAAGACAAGACGTACCGCTTCAGCTTCTTTGACGCGCACCACTTGGTG
>NW_012157056.1:0-4116 GCF_000151545.1 Saprolegnia parasitica CBS 223.65
ATGGCCCACCGGCCCAAGCAACGCATCTCCACTGCCCGACCACGAGCTCGACGCCTGCTTCCGCACGTGGCTGGCAGCCCACGACGTCGAGGAGCTCGCGCCGCTGCTGCGCAACGCCAAGCTACAGACCGGACTGCGGCGGTTTGCCTTTGTCCACGGCGATCTCAACGTCGTCGCGTTCGTGGCTGAGGCCACGTGCGTTGTCGCTGCGGACTGGCTCTTGGCAGCGTCGAAGGGCCACACGTCGGTGCTCGACTGGCTCGAAGCGCGCAGCTCGGCGTACCCGCGAGGCCTTATGGAGTGCGGCGTCAGCAGCAATCAGCTGGACGTTGTCGTCTGGGCGCACAAGCGGCAGCTCGACGTCGCGGGTAATCTGCGCACCGTGGCGGCCGAGCGAGGGTTTCTGGAGATTCTCATCTACTTGGACGCGCATTCGCTCAGCGGCTGGGACCCGATGGGCGTCTCGATCGCAGCCGAACGCGGTCATGTGGACGTGCTTTGCTTCCTCCGCGCCAAGGCGTATGCCGGGACGGGACCCGTCCTCGTCGACGGGGGCTCCGAGTGGGGAAATGGAAATGTATCGACTCTAACTGTGTAGCGTTCGTTTTATGTAGCAAAGACTTGGGTATATGTACCGAGAGACGCGCAGTCAGCTTCTTCTTCGTCTTCGTCGTCTGGACTGCACTTGGAAGCTTTGGTTTGCTCATCGGATGTCGTTTGGCGGCTCTGACGACGCGCTCTATCAGGTCCTTCCAAGCGTCGAGGTCTGGTCCAAAGTGACATCGCTTTCAAAGATCGTTGAGAGACGCAGCCGGTGGCGTACTCCATAAAAATGCAAGTACGGAACGGTCGGAGAGACTACCCTTTCATCGGATCGCCAGCGTCAGCAATCTCGAAGCCAACAATATCGACATGCTTGAGTGATTGATACTTTAATACTACATACTTGCAAGTCGCGCCCACGTTCTAGCATTAGGAGAAACTCGAACAAGGGGGCGCATGGGTAGTGTGCACGACGTTGGCAAACGAGATTGCTCAGGCGGACAGCGTCGCGCGCTCGAGCCGCTTGCTCAAGATCTGCAATTTGCGCTCGCTTGAGCAGAGCGGCTCGTCGCACTCGAGGCAGTGTTGGGCCAGCGCCGCATTGGCCGCCCAGCACCACTCACGACGCATGCTCGTCTCGACGCGACTCGACTGTTGGCTCCGGCGACATGTGGCGATCCCTGTCTTGCACGATCATGTACAGTCCGTCGTGTGCTCGTGTCGGTCGACGCGGTCGGTCCTCCCGCCACCGTGAGCGCCATCTGGTTCTTCTTGGCCCAAAGCTCCTTCTCGGGAAGCCCAAAGGACACCATGTGGCTCATGAAGCACCACTGCAAGGTGCTCAGTCGGCGCGCGCGGCAAATCACGACGGCGCGTCTTGTCGTCGTCGACACCGTCGAGGTCGTCGCACAGAGTCAACGAGCTGTTGTACAGGGCGTGTGACTGTTCTTCTTCATGCAGTGCCAGTACTTTTGGTTCACGCTATGATCGACGAGCGGGACAGCGACAACGTTGACCACCATCCCGACGGCGATCGAGGTCGCACACGGAAAGTAAAAGCTCTCAAAGATGTCAACGCGGACGCCGTCGAGGCGCTCGACCGTATTCATAAGCCGAAGGTCACCGAGTTGTTGTACGCGATGAACGGTGGCACGTAAATGAGCAGAATCGCCGAGAGGTAGAGATACCAGACGCCGCTGGAAAAGTTGAAGAGGCCCATGAGTCGGCTCTCGCTGCAGTACGACGCGCCGCCGATCGTGTGGATCTTGGCCATCTTGAGAAACGCGCCGTTGAGCCAGAGCAAGCGCGTGCTCAGCGAAAAGGTCCGAGCGGTCGCCTCCAGCTGCATCGCCCAGTTGTTGTCGTAGTGCACATTGCGGATAAAGATGAGGCAATTCTGCAAGTCATGGAGCACGCTGCCGCTGTAGAGAAACACTAAGATGTCAGCATTGTAGCAAACCATACAGCAGTGCGTGGGACGGGTGGGGAAAGTACTTGGGCACGACCGTGCGCAGGAGCCGCGTCCAGAGCGAGCTCGTCTTCGTCACATCGACTTCGAGCCACGAGACCGTCCGGAGGCTCGCGAGGTATCCGCCAACGGCAAAGAAGATCGCGGGTAGCTTGGCCCAGAGTGCGACGAGCCCAAACGAGCTCCGCGGAAGCATGAGGCCAAGCTCGTCCGTCGAGCCGGGCACATACGTGCCCGACGTCACCGTGCGTGTCTTGGCGCTGTCGTTGTAGAGAACCGTCAAGTTGCCGCGCTGTAGCCCATCTCGGACACCGGGGCACACCCCGAGCAGAACGTGCGCGGGTACATGCGAGAGTAGTCGACCACGATCGACTGCGGCGACGAGGTATTTGCAAAGCGAACTCGCGCGTGAAGCGCATGTCGGTCTGCGTGTGCCCCGGGGTATACCCGCGCGCCAAAAGTCCGTGGTGGTTGTCAGCGGCGGTCGCGAGATTCGTGGTGTCGTCGGTCGTTAAGGCCTGTTGCCGCGGTAGAACGTCGTTGCGTCTTGCATGACGCAGAGGGCTTCTTCCACTGACGCAGCGGGTACGTCCCGACGAAGATCGGGCCGAGGACCGAGTTGGTGGTGACCGCATAGGTGCCGGCCGAGGCAGCGTACACGTGGTCGCTATTTGTGACCATACTCTACTACTACTCTGAGGTTGGTCATCCACTGTCCAAGCTCCGAGAGGTCCTCGTAGCTGCCGTTGATTGGAAAGGCGTAGCGCGACCGGCGTAAGGGAAAAGGGCGCGTTCCCGAGGTCGTCGTTGAGCGTCCAGTTGTGGACGACGGCAATGATAATGACAGCGACGAGGTCCAACGCCTGCACGCAGAGGCGACAGGCGCGGGCGAGGTAAAAGAGGTACGGGTGGTCCTTCTTGAGCTTGACGAGGACCGCCGAACCCTCGCGGTGGTCGGGTGGTGGCGACTGGAAAGGCGGCAACTGTTCGAGTCGTTAAAACCGTGCTTACATAACCGCCGCCATCCACCCCTTCAACGACATGCAGCGGAGCGCAGCATGGCAGTCGTACCGTGATACTATTGTGGTGCATCACACCGCGAACAACGTCACACGATCCCTTCCGCATTTCTATTCCTTGCATTTGACATGCCATTGGACAAGCCTCCTTTGAAAAGGACGTGCGTGTCGAGGATCGATCCCTGTACCATATGTCGGTCGGCACTGCAAGTTTGTTTTTACTGGTACGCGCGAACAGTATCAGTGGTAGCCGTGGAGCCGTGGCCTCTGCTGTACTGCGGGACTCATCGTTATACAAAGGACGTCGACTACAGAGAACACCACGCTTGCCACCGCTGCAGTCTGGCCTCGCATCGAACTCTGATAGCCTTGGACTCGATTTATTGTCGCTGGCGTTGATGACAACACTTTTCAAGTATCTCGTTGCACCGCCTTCTCGCGGATCTTGGCCGTCGTCCACCAGAAGAAGCCTCGCCCTACGAGTCACAAGAGCGACCAGCATCCTTCGCCGATGACGGTCCATGCGATGTAGCTGCATCACGCCATTCTGCTGTCGGTTGCCATCTGGTCGGACTTCACCCGTGTTCGTACATATCTATCTTGGTCCGCGGATCTTCGTCGGACCGTCACATTGCCTTTTCCACTCGACGAGCAAGATGTCGTACTCGGGTCTTGCGTCGCTGCAATGGTACTTTACAGGTCTCTGCCACTATGGCGCGCGCGGCTACCGCAAGGCGTCGACCACGTGGGTCGAGACGCCCGTCGACGTCTCGTCGCGCCACTACGCCGTGACCGGCGCCAACAGCGGCCTCGGCTTCGCGATCGCGACCCAGCTCGCGCAGCTCGGCGCGCACGTGCATCTGGTCTGCCGCGACGCAGGCCGCGCTGAGGCTGCGCGCAAGGCCATCGTCGACGTCTCGTCGCACGACCCGAGCAAAGTGCACGTCCACCTCGGCGACCTCGGCAAGCAAAAGGACGTGCATACGATCGCCGCGTCTCTGGCGGCTGCCGCGCCGTCTCTTGATGGCCTTGTCAACAATGCAGGCATGCTGGCGAAGGAGGCAGTCTTTACTGAAGACGACGTCG
>NW_012157057.1:0-4114 GCF_000151545.1 Saprolegnia parasitica CBS 223.65
CAGAACGTGCCACGTAGATTTTGAAACATTGATACCTCGATACTGCGTAGCATAAACATCAATACGAACGTTCTAGCACCCATCCAACGGCTGTGCGCGATGCATGTCATGGTCACTGCACCATGCTCTCGGTCTTCCATTCTGTTGCTCCGCGCCTCTACGGCGTTCTGGTCCAGAAGAGCCCGCAGCACTGGCCAGCGCGTCACGGATCGTTGGAATCGCTACGACCTTGAAGCAGTAGCCAGCGCTTCTGGCTGGGATCTTCTCGCTTCCGTGTCGATTCGAACACGCTTCGATCGGCCTGTTTCCTTGCACGCGACGCACCACCCTTTCTCTCTTCCTCCTCAGTCTGCATCTTGCGTTGGATGCCCTTCTTCTTCTTCTTCTCTGCGCTGGCGGCGGCCATTGGTGCGCAACGCATCTCGGACGCCGAGCGCCCCGAGCTCAACCGCGACTTGGCGCTCTGGCAACAAAAGTTTGGCAGCGACGACGACGTGCGCGTGGCCATGGCGTCGGTCAAGCCGTACCGCGACGAGCTCCTTCGGCGCATCCGAGCGGCAAAGGAGATGCTGCCATCCCTCCAGGAGGCCAATCCGCATGCAACGTTCAGCCACTTGACCAAGTTTGCACTGCTCACGGACGAAGAGTTTGCGCGGTTCGCAATGGTCTCGGCACGGCCATTGCCGGAGCGCTTGTCGCCCGCCACCCGGACGAATCCTACGGCTCTCGGTGGCCCCGTCGTCAAGGCAGTCGATTGGACCAAGCAGTCGGTTTGTGTGCCGCCAGTCAAGACCATGGGCAAGTGTCGAAGCCATTGGGCGATCGCGGCGGCAGCGGTCGTGTCCTCGGCGCACTGTCTCGCGACCGGCGAGGCCATCGACCTCTCGGAGCAGCAAGTACTGAGCTGCACGACACCCGGAGGCGCCAACGGCTGCCGCGGTGGCTTTGCGACCACGGGTATGAAGTGGCTCGTCTCGCAGCCCAACTCGGTGTGCTCGCGATCGGCGATCCCATACGTCTCGGGCGCCTCGGGCTCGGTATCGATCTGCAGCGACAACTCCAAGTGCGCCGGGTCCATCTCGCTCCAAGTCGGGAACGTCTTCGAAGCCAGCGGAGACGACGCGCTCGTCGAGCAGCTTCAGAAGCAGCCGGTTGTGGCGTACGTCACGACGTCCAACATCTCGTGGCGACTGTACGCTGGCGGCGTCATTTCCTGGTGCCCCGCCGGGTACCCGGACCAACCAGGCGGCCAAGCCGTTCTCGTCGTTGGCTACGGCACCCAAGACACTGGCTACGGCTCGGCGCCCATCGACTTTTTCAAGGTGCGCAACGCGTGGGGCACCAACTGGGGCGAAGCTGGCGACATTCGGCTCGCACGCGGCGACCGACATCGCGGAACGTGCGAGGTCACAACGTACCTCTCGTACCCGACGCTCCAGCTTCCAGCAGCCATTCGTGCGTCCATGACGCCAACAACCGTCGACGCGCGCAGTGTCGACAGCGTGGTCACAAACGATGACGCCTCGGACGAGACCGAATGAGCAATGAACTGTCCATGGGACTCTGCCGTTCTGGACGACGTACTACTTGATGTATGCGCGAATGCATGATTTTGAATTTCCAGTTTTGTGGTCTTCGTGGCGCTGGGCGTCGCACGTTGGGACGTCCGAACAAAGGTTTAGTTTTCGGAGCACTCGCGGAAGCCACGCTAAAGCCGTACTAGTACAGAGCAGCATGTCTTGCTGGGTTTCTCGTGTCTTGATGTCGCCGCGTCGATCGGTCGCAACGGCTTGTTGTACGCGCCGCACTGACTCTTCTCGACACCGCTTCGCTTGGCGGCGGCGCACCGTCTGTTTTCACAAACAGTTCTTCCCGTCGAGGACCCGCTGTTGCAATTGCTCCTTGACGACGACGAGTTCTCGAGCGACAGCGATGACTACATCGACAGTGACCATGACTAGCGGTAGATGATGTCGAGCAACCTCAATACATTTTGCATAAGACGATCAATCAAAGGGCCGTTTCCAAGCAGTGGAAGAGGTTTTCCGCGCAAGGACGAGCGATCTAGAAGACCAGTTACAAGTTCGAACAAAGGCCAAGACCCAGGCGCAGAGCAAACGAGCTCGAGCCATTTCCAAATTGGTAGTGTCCGTCAAATAGCTAACCCGCCTCGCCCACCACCGGCATGGCGGACACCAACACGGTTGTTGCCCCCAAGTAGTTCGGTCTTGATTGAGGAAAAATAAATTTACTTCTGTGCTGGAACATGTGCGATCCGCCCCTTCTCGTCTGCTCATCTGCAATTGAAAAATGATGAAGGTGCATGCTTGTCATTTTGGTTGGCTTACCAGTACCGGTAACTGGTCCGTCCTCGGAGGGTTAACCCTCCAACGCCTAGCGAGTCAAGTGCGTCTTCGCCCGTTTGGGTACATTATGCAAACGTGGACACGTATCGTTCACCGGCCCGGAAAGTGGGCACAATTTGTCAAAAACCCGGCAGGGTTGCGAGGGCGGCTTGCGTCGGCCTATCTGGCAGTGGACTGGGCTCAGCGCGCCGCCGATTGCGAAACTGGCGCCGGCGCGGTCCGTCGGGCACAAAGTGGTCGATGGCGTCGGCTTGGTCTTCTTGAGCGCCTCGACGCGGCCGTCGAGGTTCCCCTTGCGCTTCTCGCGGAAGGCAGCGCGCTCTGCCTCTTCGTACAGCCCATCGTCGCGCCGGACGTACAGTACCTGATGTTCGCGCGCATCCACTCTGTGCTTGCGGATCCGCAGCCCACGCTGGATTGGCTCAATTCTTGATCTTCCTAGCCAATCACAAGACTTGGTTCACGACCTCGACTTGAATAGTGTGAGCACCATTCAGCACAACGACGAGTAGCAGCCCACAGACGCGCCAGCGCCACGTAGCAGCCGTGCATACATCTCCACACACTTCTTGAATGACGTACATGTCGTTTCCGACGCTGCACGTGGCGCAATCACGCGCAAATCCATTTTCCATTTTTTGAGGTGGTTGCAGAATTGTCCAAATACTTCACGTGACATCGCGGGGTTCCAAAGCTCCAAGGACCGTAAAACTGGCTGCCACAGTTGGCAATGGGTCTCGACCTGGTGTGCGACCAGCTTGTTGGTCGCCGTCGTTGCTTGGGCACTCACACCAAACTCGAACTGCCGAGCGTCGGTTTTCGGGAAATTCGACATGCAATTTCGGTTGGCAATGCGTCGAAGTCGCGGAAACCGAGGACGCTGTCTCTTTCGGTTCATGCTAGAGAGCGTGTTGCATGTGGCTGCGGGAGGCAACGTGCGCGCGGTACCGCTGCGTGATGAGGCCTCGTATCCCGTACAGTATTTCGGTATAGCCAAAAATCACACTATATCAAAATATTGTTTGCCGCTGTCATTTGCTCTCGCTACAGAGCTCGCACGGCGACGTCACATAGCATTTTAGACTCCCCAGAGTGTGGTCTAGCACTCTGGCAAGTACGGGCGATTATATTTTCAAACTTCATTTTCGTCGATCCGGCGGCGCGGCGGGTCTTGGCTGCACGGCAGGGCGGTCGCCAGCGAGCGTCCTGTGGACGGTGAAACTCGTGTGGCCGAGGTTCTTCTTCCGTCACCTATCTCTGTAATGCAGGACATTGACTCACCAGGGATACGCTTGTCAATGATGAAGACCGCTACGGTCTCATGCAGCATGCGAGTTCTACGGTCTACGTCATCGAGACCCGATGCCACGCCAAGCACGCCCGGTGGTACCAGTAGCGTTATGAGCAGCGTCGTAGCCATAGAGCGCTGGCGCGATTGCCTTGGCGTAGGTGTACAGAAGGTGTACAGAAGAAGCTCGCGGAGCCTACTTAAATGGTGCACGTCCAGCTAGCTGGTCGTAGCCATCGGCACCGTAGCGATAGCAAAGACTATTGCTTCTACGTTGGGTATCGTGGCGCTGTGCGTTGTATAGTCGATACAAACGCCGACAGCGACAACCTCGAGCTGCGCGAGGAAGTGCGACCTTTGTCCCGCTGAGGCCTATCCGGACAAGCTCCGGATACCAAAACAAAGAGCGATCACGGCGACGAGCCACGACAACATCGGCACCGGCACTAGAAGGAGCTGC
>NW_012157058.1:0-4111 GCF_000151545.1 Saprolegnia parasitica CBS 223.65
CGTCAATACGCTCATCTTCATCATTGAAATGTACGATCCGCCACTCGCGCGATGCGCGCTCATGTACACGTAGCGCGGAGAATGGCTGGACCGTCGAGAGCCTCAAGGTGAACCCGCTTATTGGCCCGAGCGCCCAAGTGCTTCTGTCGATGGTACTGCGATCGACAACGCATCCGGCATGGCTCATGCAGCGGCGCGTAGGGTGCCCAGCGCACGGATCTCATCAAAGACGGCGCTTGGTGGCGCCTCTTCACGGCCATGTTCCTCCATGCTGGCGTTGTCCATCTTCTCTTCAACATGGCCGCGCTCTACCAGCTGGGCATGGAACTCGAGTCGACCTTTGATCGCCGGCGCATCGCGACCATCTACTTTGCCACCGGTATCATTGGCGCCATCGTCTCGGGCGTATGCCGACCTCCTCCTCCTCGGCGTGAACTCATTTCGACGCTAGTTTTTCGTGCCCGATGTCGTTGGCGTCGGTGCGTCCGGTGCGATCTTTGGCCTCTTTGGCGCTACGTTTGCCGAGTTTATGCTCAACTGGAAGCTGTACACGAACCGCGTGTGCCACATGGTAGCCCGAATCCGCCTTGTCTAGGATCATCTCACGAGAGACGATGGGTTAGACCAACTTGGTGGTCGTCGCCCTTGTGAACCTTGGCATTGGGTTGCTTCCGTTTGTCAACAACTTTGCCCATCTCTCGGGCTTCATTGTACGCAGTTGACTTCCATGGCTGCAAAGTATCAACTTGAAAGTGTAGAGCGGTCTGAGCCTGGGCTTTGCGATGCTGAGCCTGCCGCTGAGTCGCCAAGACCGCATCATGGGGACGCGCTCGAAGAAGCAGCGGCTGCTCGGGTATGGCGGCCTGCTCTTCACGGCGTTTTTTGCGATCCTCTTCATCGCTCTCTTTACAAGCAACGTATGTGTGTGCCCTTGCACTGGACATGGACTTGAGAGTGAGGAATGTTAGACGAACGCCATGACGGCGTGTCCGTGGTGCAAGTACCTCGACTGCATTCCCGCGCCCTGGTACGTCACAAAGGATCACACGAGGGAGCTCACATGCGAAATGCAGGTGGAGCTGCGATGCCACCACGAGTGGCGAGTGCTTGGGCGAAAAGTTCAACAATGGCACGCTGCGGGTGACGTGCCCGAGCGGCCGCAACGTGACGGCGCCGACCAAGAGCGAGTTTACGGCCGCGCTCTGTACATCGCTTTGTTCGTAAACTGCACCATCTTCATGTACCCTGCAACCCTAATCCCTCTAAACCGAGACACTTCAAAAATGCATGGAGCGCCATGCCCATGGCTGTAAACATTAGAGTCAAACGCATCGCATGTGACCATCGAGAGGATGAAAAGGCAGTGAGGAATGACAACGGCACCCTGACAGCTCACCCCGAAAGTGCACTGAATGCGCGAGGAGGCGGTACAGACAACCAATCGAGTGGTGCTATAATTCACTCCTGCCGACGCACGAGGACCATCCTTGCTTGGTGACGGGATCGTGTCGAGAGACGCTTCTCGGCGTCCTCGTACTTTAGCATTTTGAAAATAAGAAATAAATTAGTCGAGTTGTTTTCTGCGAATGCACCCAAAGGAATAATTCTATGCACGTGCATGCAGCCGTCGTCACGCTGTTGGCGGCGAGGGCTCAAAGAGCGCTGCGAACGAGCAAGTGGTTGCTTCGGGTCGCCGCACGCAGTCGCGCAACGGGCTGAGGCTGATGGTGGACGGCATCTGAAGCGCCGACACTTTGGCATGCGTTAGCGGTGGAAGCGGGTGTAGCAAAGGCGGCGAGTGGGGCGTCGACGGCGGTGACGTCTTGGCATGGGCTTTGCACTTGCCCTTGATTTGTGAGAACTTTTCGCAGCCGTCAATCGCTAGTTGCACATATCTCGTCTTATTACTGTTCACTTGTAGACGTTGTACCGCACTTGCGACCTCCGCCGTGGGCGATGCAGTACCCCTTGCTCTGCGCGAGCTTATCGCACGACTCGATGTGGCACTTGCGGCCGCCGCCATGCGCGATGCAGTGACCGCGGCTCTGCGCGAGCTTGATGCACGCCTCGACCTTGCAGCGCGTGCCGCCGCCGTGGGCTACAGACATGCTCGTATAAATCTGTCGAGAGCAGGATCAAGAGGATTACCTTTGCATCGCCCGCGGGTCTGGGCGAATTTGGTGCAGCCCTTGAATTGGCACAGAGCGCGGCGCGTCGCAGCAGCCTTTGGGTCGTGGTGCGCCATAAAACGATGTGGTAGCGTGTTGGTTGTGCGTGTTGTTTTCGAAAATGGCAAGATCGCTGCGATGTACATGCCGTCGAATTCGTGGAAAACGTCCTAGCCAGCTGGCGTCGTGTCCACATGGTTCCTCACACTTTCGACCGTTGCGTAGTGTCGAAGATGCGTCTCGGTGTTGACTCTGCTGCCGTCGATCTCGAGCGACTTTGGCTATATTCATCCGTGCGTGGCGGAGGAATTGACACCAACGCGTCTCGTGCCGCCACGTCATGCCGATGACACGCACGAAACGTTGCGTGCGAATAGCCAATTCGAAAACCAGCCAATCCACGTCGACGATAGCCATGGAGATAGCCAATGGCATCGCAGCCTTCTGTCGGCTTGCAATATCCGCGCAAAGTGGACGAGCTTCGTGCGCGAAGTCTCTGTACCAGTCGACATGGGCACGAGCAGCGCCATGCCTATCGAGACGGCATTTGTCGTCGAAAAGAACAACTTGCTTGACCGCGCCGCAGCAACATTGCGTCCAGCGCGCACACGCCCGAGCATCAAGTGATGTTAGCGCTCTTGGACCAGCTCCCCTTGCAAATTGCAGAGGTCATCATCGCCCACGCACTACGTGTCTACATTGTGTGCGACAACAACGAGCCGGCGACGCTCGAGCTGTGCTAAATGTACGTTCGCCAAGGAGCATTTTTTCCACCATCCTGCCGGCCTTGTCGTGTACACCGACGTACCGCCCAATGACGCATGGCATGTCAAAGTCCTCGAAGGCCTCTACCAAAAGCACACCGACGACTGCAGATCGTGGAACACTTCGGTCGCTGACTTTAACGCCGAGGCCCTGCGCGCCGCCGCCCGCTCCGTAAGCTGCGCCCTCGGTTGTACTCCGGACCATGGCGGTCGCGCGTGCCCCGCCCACTATTCTCGAGTGTAGCGATCGACTCGGAAAGCTCCAAGCGAGCTTCGATGAAGCGGCCTTTCGGACAACCGCGGCCGACATTGCACCCTGAGCGTGTCTTGTCGACTCCATTTCCTTGTATTACTACCCAGTACTCCTTATTCGGTGACGATTCTTGTTTTGAATCGACTCGATTGTCCTTTATAGCGCCGTCTAGTGCTATCGAGTCGCATCGGCGGCCAGATTCATGGCCGGCGCCAGGAATGTATTAACGTGATGATATGATTGTGACGCTCAGGCTCCTCTCGTACATGCGCGACGACGTCATTGCCCTCGACCCGCCTTTGTGTTTGGCGAACCGCAAGGCCGACACATGTCTCGCTCGATCGACACCCATAAAGAACGCGCTTTCGAGGCATCCTCGTCGCACGTTAATAGCGTGCGAGCACGGGATCGACATCCCAACCAGCGCGATCGCGGTCGATTGCCACGTCGCGCGGCTGTTGTTTCGTAGCGACGGATCTGGGTTGCCGCCTGTCCACGCTCCACGTCCATAATACCGGTCATCCGATGCCACTTGGTGTTTGTATGCAATAATATTTCCAGTTTGCACTTGGTTGTGATTGGCCCATCCGTGTTAGCAAGTCGAAAAGAACCGTCTCTAGCGGGTCATGCTGATGCGCCCACTCTGTCATCCGACTCATTCGCATGGGACGACGCGTGCTTGTGCCGCTTCTGCTCGCAGCAGCGTCGCCTGGCGTCTTGGCCGAGGACGGCGATAGCCACCTCATCACGGTCGTGCTCATCGGCGTCGGCGTCGGGCTCGTCGTTGCCGTCGGTCTCATCGTTGTCTTGCGCAAGTGCTGCAGACGCCGCGCCAAGGCGCCGCAGTTTCGAGGACTTTGTCGACCCGATGGACGTTGTGGAGGCGCCACGCCCGCGAAAACGCATACATGCGCCGCGCTTCCACC
>NW_012157059.1:0-4109 GCF_000151545.1 Saprolegnia parasitica CBS 223.65
CGAAAGGGTTTAGGGCTACGAACGACGATCTTTCCATGCATTGGAACGTTATACATCTTACGATGTAAATAACGTTGCCAAGATAAAAACAACACGATTTAAAATGACATGCGTGACGATCGAGCATGACACTATTTACATTTTGTATGACGGACCTCTTGGCTGCGCGAGGGTCTGCATCAGTGGGGCCAACAGAAGCCTTAGCAGCAGCGCCAGCTTCACGAACTCGACGCATTTCAGCCGGCACCAAATTCTATAGGGTAGTGGTCACATTGGTTATGAAAATATTGTTACGTGTACCTTGAGCTTTTGTCGTCGTCGATGCCCAGAGCTCGGCCGATCTTCATGCGGTGATCCTTCCATTTCTGCGCCGTGGTGAGGCCGTCCTTGCGCATAGCGTGGGCAATGAGATCGTGGTTGTCTTCGCTGTCAGTCGGCTCGGCGTGGACTGCAGTGGTGCTGGTCTGCTCCAACGTGTGCCTTTTAGATGCCATTTCTGCAAATGCCACGTCAGTTCGAGCCAATCAAACGCTGTCAACATTATTCAAACCCATCACACCATTAATCTAAATCGAACACTATTTAAGCGATTGGCAACCGTCACCCACTTTAACACGCCCCTGTTGGCCGGTTTTCACGACATATATATATATGGGTTTCGAGAAAAAACCTGCTAGGACCGCGGTGTTTTCACACTAATCAAAGCACATTGTCACTCTATTTAGCCTAATCACGGTCGGTGAAGCGTTCCGATTCGGTCCTAATTAGGACTTTAAAACCAGGCCTCTCGCCCAAACTCGACCGTCTGACGTCATCTTGTCGCTTGCCAGCATGGAGTCGGTCGAGCCGCTGCCACTGCGGGAAGCGCTGCCGCCGATCCTCGAGTTCTATGGCCACCTCCTCGGCTACTGCGCCGTGCTTGGCCTCATCTACCTCTTCACCGTGCGCTGCGCCGAGCGCTTCGAGGAGAAGCCGCCCACGGTAACACATGCAGGCGAGCTTCCGACGCCTGAGGATGGGTGTAGAAGCGGCCGGTGCTGTCGACGGACCTCATGCAAGAGATGAGCGATGCCGAAGACGACAGCGAAGAGGACGAGGCCGCGAAGGACGAGCCCATTGAAGAGATCGACACGGACAACATGCTCAAAGGTACAAGCTGCATGGAGGATGGGCTTCTCATACCATGCATGCTAGCCGACGGCTCCAAGAACGAAAAGGCGCTCCCGTACACGATATGCGACTGCGTCTTGTGCATGCTGCTGATGTGGCTGGTGTAGGGCGCCCAAGAAGACAGCGCCCAAGCCGACGCCGGGGACGTTCCCCAAGGAGCTCAACCCGCTCACGTACCAGCCCAAGGAAGACGAGAACGTCTCGTTCGTAGACCTCCACAACGCCATGCTCGGCCGCTACAAGGTAGCACGATGTGTCCGTGGACGTCGTCGGATGCCATGGCATTGTTTGGTAGCAAAAGTTTCCCGAGCATGGACCCAACGTCGCGAGCCCCGCCGTCGACGACGACTACGACGACGAGATGAAGGAGCTCATGGCCAAGCACCTGCCCGAAGAGCTCCGGCAGCGCCGCGCGAAAAAGCCATGAGATCCATCCCAACAGAGAGATGACGAGATGATGATACTACGGACTACATAGTGAGGTTCTTAGACGAGGCTCTGCGGCGTGTCCATCATGGGTTGGTACGGCGGCTGCGGGCTGAGCGCCGTTGTGGGCTGCTCGTCGGCCAGTGGCGGGCGACTCGCAAAGAGATTCATCGACGACCGGGGCGTCACGGGGTCGACCGAGAGAAAGGTGTCGTTGGCCGCGTACACAGGTCGTCGACTACTGACGGACGACGACGATGACGCGAAGGACGGACGGTGGTCCTCGGTCGAGAGCGCGTCGTGGAGCTCTGCGTTCTCGCCATGCAGATCAAAGATGAGCTCCTTTACAACCCGGCGCTGGAACCGGTCCATGTAGATGGCGGGCTTGACAACCGAGATGCCACCTCGATCCTGCTGGAGGACGTAGACTCGTACAAAGTGTTCGACGCGCTTCCGCAGGTTCCACTACGTTGCAACAGGTTGGACTCGAAAATATGGATGAAATCACACAAAATACCTGCTGCAAAATGTCGATCAGGCCCATGAAATAGACACCGGGGCCGTAGACTTCCTCGACACTCATGCCCCCCAAATTGGCTTGGTGGAATGGTTTGTCGTCCGGTGACATTGTCGCCGACGGCGAGTCGACGCGGAACGACCGGTGGTGGATGCCCACGAGGAGGCTATAGTCGATGCAGTTGATTTCTTGAAGAAAATGCGAGTCCACTTGCAGCTGCTTGGCGACGCGCCGCGCAATGTGCCGCGGCAGCTTCATGTGGTGGTTCCAGTTGAGATCCTTTCCGACATTGTCGTACGCGTGGCGGACATTTCCACCGTTCAAGTCGCACATTTGGTCGTGCGTGCCGCCAATCACATACTCTTTCGCACAGTACTTGCAGACCACCGTGGTGCCGCGCGTCTTGCGGCCCTCGAGCCGCCCGACCCACGACCCCTACCCCTTGTCTCAGTCCACCCCCTATGTTTTTAAAAAGGGGGTACCTTGAGATCAAAGCGCTCGTGGATTTGAAGCGGCGTGTCAAACACGCTTTGCATGACGATGAAGAAGACGGTCTTGCCATACATGGTCAGTGCATGGCAGCCGACAAACTTGGTGACGAACGTGTCGGGGTGCGCGGCCATAAACCTAGAAAAAGGTCCTATTTTCAAACAATATTGGAGAAAGACGCACGTGACGTATTTGGGCAGAATGAGCAAGAGAAACTTGAGTTCTTCGTGCGTGAGGGTCTTGACGAGGTACTTGCGGTCTTGGGTAAAGTAAAAGAAGGCGCCCGACTTGCCCTCGCTCACGCGCTCTTGGGTCGTCTCTTTCAGCGCGTCGCGGTAGCTCGCGTTCGAGACGTGCGCGATGCTCCGGAGGTACCGAAAGATGTGTGGCGCGTAGTCGTAAAAGACAACTGTGTTGGACTCTTCTTGACGCAAGACGATTTCCTCGATCTGCGTGTACTTGATGTGCCGGTCCGTGCCAATGCCTTCGATGGCTTGGACCTCGGCGCGCGCGATCGACTCGCAAATACCGCGCGTCGTGAACGTGAGGATCTCGAGCCGCAGCGCCCAGTTGATGCTGTTGTCGTGCGGCGGCAGGTCGACGTACCTACTCCAACGTGATTAGACACCGACCAAAAAGTCCAATAAATGGCAAAAAATCCTTGAAAACTCAAGAAATCTACGAAACCTGCGAAATTTCAAACGCCACACGTACCCAAATTCCCGGAGCTGCGAAATGATCTTGAGTATATTCGACGTGCGCGTCCAAATGACCGAGTTGACCATGCCTTTGGAGAGGAGCACGGACGAGAGGAACTGCCACGCTTGGCACTTGTAGTGCGAGCTGTACGGAATGAACGTATAGACAGCGTAGGTCACGAGGACACCCGTCCAGTAAAACACAAAGCAGCCCACATAGTACTTGAGGTGGCGGTGGATCCTACATCCATCAACGTGTCATTTTGTCCCTGCTTCGTTCTCCATTTCATAATATCTACATACCGTTTGCGCGTCATGAAGGTATCGGGCAGTCCTTTCAAGAGCGTATTCCACGTCCGAAGAATCGCGTAGAGTGAAATAGAGTAGATGACGAGGATGTACAAGGCGAAGAAGATGCCTGCCGGTGCGGCCCGGCGCTGGCTCAGCGGCCACGCGAGGCGCGCCGACGTCGTGTCCATCCAGCAAAATCCAAAGAGCGCGTCGTACGAGTCGATGCGCGAGACGAGTGCAAACACGATGCTAGTATCGCCAGGATATTCATCTTCGCAACCGGTAGGATCATGGGCGTACCTCCCGAGGCAGCCGGCGACGTGGTAGTAGTTCATCTGCCCCTTGGACGTCGTAAAGGGGTTCTTGAGCGCGAGGAGAAGGTCGATGGCGAAGATGAGCATGTACGTTTCTTGGCCCGTGAGCGCGAGGTCGACGATGAACGGCGTCGAGATGCACTCGGTCGCGCCACCCGACGCTTCGATGAGGTACAAGAACTGATAGAACGCGCCGTAGACGCT
>NW_012157060.1:0-4103 GCF_000151545.1 Saprolegnia parasitica CBS 223.65
GCTACATTTTGATACGCAACATTTGCACCAATGGACGCTCGACGTTGCTGTAAATTTAGCGTCATGGCTCGGTCTTTATAGTGCTGGTCACGAAAGAAGAAGTTATCAAGAAGGAACCGACCCCAAGGTTGTGCTATCGGTGCGCTTGAAGTGCCACCTTGCTCGGATCCAAAACGATCCAAAGAATCCAAGTGGATACTTGCCGCACGCAGTGTTTTAATTGGCCAACATGCCAGGTTCTTGTTGCTGATTGGTCTGCTGTCGCTTTCCACGCTTTCAAAAATATCCTGGTGGCGAGTGGCAAGCTTTCCGAACCCGGTGCCATTGCTTGTCGATGCCTTTGGTGTGACCCCTCGCTTGCCTCAAAGCTATAGTATTTGGGTAGCAATACCCAGGCCGATCCGACGGCGTCTGCCTCGACGCAACCCTGGTGAGGAGTTCGTTTGCATCAACAGGGAGCTTGGATTGCGCCGAACATTGAAACACTGACAGCGCGACGCCATGGTAGAGCTTCCCGCACACATGTACACCAACATAGTCATTGGCGCAATGGGCATTGATCTCCGCTTGCAGAGCCAGAGGTCTCAGATGCAAACTAGAGGTTACCGCTGAAGCAAGCACCAAGCCGAGCTCGTCGATGACGTGAACGCTGTTAAGCTCCGTGACGCAGTGCATTAGAATCGGTCTACCCGACCATTGAATACATGCTAGGACCACAGTGACGAGCTCCTCAGCCCTTTCACAGGCTGGATGCATATAGTGTATCTGGTGGCTACTAGCGCTGGGATTGGCTGAAATCACACAAGCAGCCTCGATGCTGATTGGCGGCCATAAGCTTGGTGTCGCTCGGACGTTTTCAAGCTGCGTGCGCTCTAGTGCTCGGTCCTCTTGAGGTGCCAATGCCATGTCCCACCCTCTACGAGCAGGGTGCGCTTTCGTGGTCGTCAGCCAAGTGCGACGCAGCTGAGTTGGACTTTGTCCGTGAATAACGTCATTGGATTGGATCAAATGCGCTGGAAAAGGCGGCTTTTCAGCGAATCATGTATCGCGAAATCGAAAAGATTCAATAGACTTGGTATTTGTAAGCTCGGCTGTGCAATCGAATAAAAATACGCGTCCCCGAGATGGCAGTTGTGAGCCGGATTGAGCTAGCAACCACGGACGACCAAGGAGGGCGAGCATGGGGCAGACCAAGCACACGAAGCTGTACGATGCGATGGGCGTCGCCACGGACGTCTCGGCCGAGGACCTCAAGAAGGCCTACCGGCGCAAGGCGCTGCAGCTGCACCCGGACAAGCGCGGCAATACGCCCGAGGCGCAGGAAGAGTTCATGGCCATGAAGGCAGCCTATGACATCCTGAGCGACCCCAAGCAGCGCGAAATCTACGACATGATGGGCGAAGACGGCGTCAAGCTTGTGAGCCAGTACGGCGACTTGGGCCCGGACGAGCTCCTCATGGCGATGCTCGGCTCCTTGAGCGCCTCGGGGCCGCTCGGCAAGTGCCTCATTTTCTCGTTTGTCGCGCTCTTCCTTGGCTTCTTCTCAACGATCCCGCGTACGTGCCCTTGCCATTTGAACTCGATCGTGAAGCGTACGATTAGTGTTCTTCTGCCTCAAGATCGACAACGACGTGGGCTGGTCGTGGCTCACGGTGTTCGTCCCGATGTGGATTCTCGATGGCATCTACCTCTGCTGTATCGGGTGCTCGTTCCTGGGTGACGACGCCGACATCCACCAAGAGCCCGAAGACCGTCAATCCAAGCCGCTCCGTCTGCTCGGCAAAACGTAAGACGTTGTCGTCTTCGCGTGCCCAAGCCCACCACCACTTTTTGCTTGTAGACTGCTGCTCACCAAGGCGCTGCTCTTCGTCGCCTGCCAGATCTTTGTCGCAATGAAGCTCCAGCACTCGATTGACTGGTCGATGCACCTCGTTCTCGCACCGTACTACGTCCTCGAAGGCTTTTACCTCTTGGAGAAGGTCATTACGGGCCTCTTGGCGTACTCTGCGTTTGCTCGCGCCCATGCCACTGACCCTTCCTCGACCTTTGGCACGTCCAAGATGAGCCTCGTACATGGAATGGAATTCGCTTGCGATTGCTCATGAGACAAGGTGTAGATGCTGGACATTCTCAACTCGTGGACCATGAGTGTCTTGCGGCTCGCGTTTGCGCTCCTTGTGGCCTTGAAGATTGAAGATATTATCACGTGCAGCTGGTGGATTGTGTTTCTGCCCGTGTGGATCTACGTCATTACGCTCGTTGTGCCCCATGTACGTCTGTCTACTTATCTCGTCGTCTTGGGGCTCGAAGAAGGTCTGATATTTGGTGTCCTTGGATTAGATTCAAACGTACTTGCGCCGGAAGCACCGCATGGCGCACCTCGAGGAAGGAAACGGTCACGAAGACGAGCTGGCGCCGAGCCTCTTTGGTCTCTTCTGCGTCTTTGTCGGTGTCTTTGCGGCCATGTCGCCGTTCTTCATCCTGGCGTACCGCCTTCAATCGGGCGATTTCTCGTCGTTTTACGTGCTCCTCCCGTGGCTCATTATGGTATGATTGATTACCCATGCGCGGGATGTTTTTCATTGCAACAATATTGCTGTGTAGGTCGGACTCGTGCTGGCGCCGTGGGTGCTCATGATCCTCCTCAACCTCCTCGCCTGCTGTTGCTATTGCTGCTGTGGCCGCCACGTCGAGCCCAAGGACAACGACCCGGCCACGCACCATCACGATACCGTTTAGACACGTCGACGACATCTTTGGTTAAGCTAATCATCATTCGCGTGACGACGACACATGTCAACGTCCGCGTCGAGAATGAAAGCCAGCGCCATCTTGGGGGGTGCGGGCCACCTCGGCTGCTCTTCGTCTGTCGACGCGTCGTCTTCCAGAACGGGACTGTGCCACTGCGTCATTGGCAGATTGTCGACATGGGCCAAAGGCGGCGACCACGGGACTGGGCGCTTGAGACCGACGTGCTTGCGGAACCGCTTCTTGGCTTCGCTCTTGCGCTGGCTCTCGTTGGCCTTGGCGCGGTGATCGTTGCACATTCGGTGGAGCGTCCCATCTCGCTTGAGCCCACGCGGGTTGCGGCACTTGCTCGTCTTATAGAGGCAGTAGTACGCGGACGCTTCCATCGTGCCAATGAGGGATGCTGCAAAATGCAAACTGAATTGAAAAGGAGGTTGGAAGAACCCGAAACGAGCCAATCACGAGCACCTGAGATGGCATCTCGGCACGATTTGCTGATCCAAGTCGCTTGCCGTCACAGTAGACGGCGCCGCGTCTCGCACTGTCAACCAAGAAGCTCGCAAGGTGACCAACGCTGTGGGCAGCGGCGACTGGCGATACAACCGCACCACGCAGCCTCCACGCCACACGTGACTGCCACAACGTGCTAGCAACGCGCGCGTGGCCGGAAGATCTCGGCGTGCAGAGACACTGCCGGCCATCGCCTTCGACGAGTAGAAAGGGCAGCATGGACATGATGATACGCCCGTTGGACGGCGCGCACCCCTGGAAGATACGCTTGGCACCGGATACGAATCGCGTATCCGTATACACATGCGAGTTTTCGAGAAAAATGGCGCCCCAGGACCGATCCTAATTTCAGATTGCAGGCACCGATCCAGTGTTGGGCCGAGTGCAGTGGAGCAATACATCATGAGAGGCGACCGGGCGAGGTCGTCAGGTGCAAGCACGGCGGGTGATTGCGTCGGGTCGAGACGCGAGCTTGGTTGATACTTGCGCGATCCTAACGACGACCGGATCTCGCGTCCAGCTCTGCACGATGCTACTCGTTGAGCTACTCGGCCGCGATCCCATGAATGGCGCCTTCCAAAGCACGGCTGCAAGAGGCTGTTACCACAGGATTACGACCCGGACCAAGCGTATCTAGTGGTGGCTCTGCAGCTGGGGGCTGAAACTTCAACACGGGGGCGACCGGGGGGCGGCCTGATTGGCCACGGGCGGCGGCACGGAACAAGCGCGCAGTGCGCTTTAGCATCTCGCACGCGTGCGGCAAGTGCGAAGAAGCTGCCGAAGAAGCCATTCGCGGTCGCCGCCCCGCTGCGAGTACCCGTGTCAGGAGCTCGCTGCACGTTGCG
>NW_012157061.1:0-612 GCF_000151545.1 Saprolegnia parasitica CBS 223.65
GTCTTCAACTTCAAGCACGAGGTAAATGCCTTGTAGTGTAACTAGACGAGAAGACTCGTATCATGTAGGTGGCCGACGTCCTCCTCGCCTTTTCGTGCGGCGGGTTGATGCTTCTCACGCACAGTGCCAAGCGATGCACTGTCAATTCTCAGGCGTATCTACTGTAGCGTCACAAATCGCGTAGGCAGCGACCTTCGCCAGCGACTGCTGCAGCCACTGACTTACGATTTGTTTTATATCCCAATCGTTGCGACCTTTCTTCGCTTTGGGACGTGCCCAATAGACGTCGAGCACGTTGCGTTGCCCGGCGGGTTTGTCTGCGACTGCATCGACCGCTTTGGCTACTTTTGGGTTGCCCCGATGCACTCCATGGAGTCTAGTTATGACATGTATGTACTGACGGAGACTGTGTGTAGGCGCTTGGACTGATCTCGTTCGCCTTGCACTATTGCGGTGCGCTGCACCACAAGATGAATGTCGAGCCGCGGGCGACGACCATGGACTTTCGTTTTCAGCCGAGCTACCAGTTTTTCATCGTCATGGCCCGGACACGTACACTACTCATTCATTCGTGTTATGCATTTAGCAAATGTGGCTATCTAGTCAGTCCGA
>NW_012157061.1:1287-4771 GCF_000151545.1 Saprolegnia parasitica CBS 223.65
ACATTTGGGCACAGAGCTGTGCGCATCAAGATCGCGTCGGCATGCGTGAATGCGCGCTCTTCCTTCTCCAGTGGTACCGCACCAGCCACCTCTATCTCCAGCCCGTCGTCTACCTCCAGATCTTATCCGCACTCTGCATGGTCGGATCCACCAAGCACATCATCGATGCTACTCACAGTTTGTACAACGCGACGCTCGACAAGGTCACACCCGTGAGTCTCTGGCTCGAGCACCCGGGGTGCGTCAACCACTTTGTCTTTGCACTCAAAGTGCAAAGTCAAACAACTGTGACCAAGTGCGCCTCGATATTGGCGCTGATCGTCGAATGGGCCAAGACGACGCAGGCATCGCCGCGGCGCTGGACGCCGGCAGCGATCGAGAGCGTCGAGGTGGCGCTGGCGGCCTGGCCGCACGTGTACCGGATCAGCGACTGCCTCGAGCGTGTCTACACGTACCTCTTTGAGATTCACCCGACGACTGGGCGGCTGGGTGTCGCGCCGTTGAAACACGTGTTGCGAACCAGCCAAACCGTCTCGACGCTCACTGGCGAGTCGGCGTCGAGACGCGAGGCATTGACAAAACGATCAATTTTTCCGTCGCATCTTCGTCGACACTTGGCCGTGAGCCCGGCACCCGAGTCTCCGACGCAACATTTAAGCAAGATCGGGCGGAGTGCTACCGTTGATAGTTACCGAGAAGGTGCCACCGAGCGCATGGTCGTATCGCCACATGTGAACCGGGTCTGGCCTCGAGGCCCGTTTCTCCACCAACCCCGGGCTCGACCACGCAGGGCGACACCAGCCATGATCAAGCGAGAGGTTCTCGATGCCGCGGAGCAGCGACGGTCGCAGCGCAAGCAATTCATCGAGATCCTCGGCCGCGCCTACGAGATGCGCTTGGCGACCAAAGTGCAGACCAAGCGGTTTGGTTTCGCCGAGACGATCCAAAATGCCGTCGAGCTGTATCACGCGCCGCTCGAGTGCGCGATCCACGATTACGTCGAGACGGCACTGGACCCGGCCATCAACGAGTTCTTGGAGCCACACTTGTCGGCGTACGTAGCACCGATACCGATGCGCATCAAGCGGCGTCCGTGGTGGCGACGCTAGTGGGCATTTTTGACGTCGCTTCCACCCCTCACACTGTTGTAATGATTGATCAACACGTACAAAAGCCACAATTTTACACAGCGAAGAGACATACTTTACTATTCTTGTATACGAGTACCGATATGTGACTCCAACGAGCTGGGGGTGGCCAGCACTGCTCGTTGGCTACGGCGGCGTTCATGCCTCAATTGTCTCGTAAGTCTTACACATATCGCCCCGTCGATCGCAGTTCGTATGCGGTAGGAATATCACGCGAGTGACGTCAAATTTGGGAATTTTGTGTTGTTATAAAGAGAACTAAAATCGCCGAGGGCCCTGAGGAGTACGTGTGAAGCAGAGCTACAGATGTGCGTGGATGTCGTCTTGAGATGCGTCACGGCGCGGCGACGGATAGCTCCAGCATTCCGTCTTTACCAAGCGCGCTTGCGACGGCGCTTGGTGTTTCTCCGTCCTATCGCGGTAGCGATGTTGTCATTTCTGTTTCGAGTCGTAGTTTGTACCGTGGTGCGCAGACGCGGGTTGGCACCGGCGGCAAGCAGACGCGTCGCGCAAGTGGGCTGGCTGTGGTACATGCTCACATGCAGCGCCGTGTTCCCGTCCTTGTCTTGGAGGTCGATCGATAGAGATGGCGCCGCCAAGAGGTCCTCGACGATGTCCAAGAGCTCGTAGTGACACGCAATGTGCAGCGCCGACTGACCGCTCTAGATGGACTGCGCGTCAGGTTCCGTAGATTCGGTGTAGCGTACGTAATCGGTCGCGTTGACGTCGAGCTGCGGTTGGCGCAGCAGCGCTTGCACGAGAGCGCGCTGGTTGTGCAGGCACGCCAAGTGCAGCAGCGTGTAGCCTGTCTACGTAGGATGCGTGAGCTCCTGGGTCGCAGGCGCTAATACCTTGGGCTCGATCACCGCGCTGTAGTCGAGACCTGTGGGCATCGCCGAGGACACAGCGTCCCAGTCGCCTGCCAGCGCTGCTACGGCCACGGCTGCCATCGAGGTCGAAAGTGGGAATGCCATGCCGTTGATGTGCTGTCCTTTTTTCTTTTTGCACGGGATTGTCAATCCGACCAATCACGGTCGCGCATTTTATATTCGGCATATGCCACATCGCATATACCATCTATCGTTCCAGAGCATATCCTCCCCAAACAATCGTCGCCGTCGTCGGATCCTCGGTTGAGTACACTGGCAAAGCGGAGCCTTTAATGGTCAGCTGCGATGACCTTGCAGCTGTGTGCTACCTTCATGCCCTCGCAATCGTCCCTCCCGGCATCAACGTAGATACCGGCAGCTCTGCCGTCGCAGAATGGTCGACATCAATATATTCGATCAGGTAGACTTGATCCCAGTATGTAATATGCAATATATACTACGTAGTAGTTAATTTGTTTGATTGGTTGTTTTCCCTTAGTTTCAACCAATCCCCTTGGGCGAATTCAAGGACGATGGAGATTCGACAGATTCGAGGCCGCTTGGCGACCCCAAAGCACTCGAACACGAAAACGCCCATACTTCGCTGCGCGACAGAAGAGCCCTTGGGGTGCACGAAATGCAACGTAGCATCGACGTTGGAGACCTACAGCCAGAGAAATCGGCCAAACTGTAACTTATGGCACATACCATAAATAGCCATATTTAGTACGCCTCGGATCTTCCAGACGCGACCACCACAAAATGACAACCGGGTCCTGCTGTCCTGCTGGTGCAAGCCGAGAGTGCCTCCAAACGTACCTTGTGTGCTACCTGTAGCTGCGTACGGAGTATCAACCTCGACGAGAATGAGTAAACCCTTTGTCCCGTCGTAGCTCGGTAGCAACCGAAATGCGACCCGCGCACCCAGGGATTGGTTTCCTTGCCACACGCGATGGAATGCTGTGTATGGCAATTACAGCATATCTAAAAAGTCAGCATCGTCGTCGCTGTGGCCAAGTAACGAGGCAGGAGCAGCAGCCTTGATAGCAGCTCCTTCTTCCTCTTCTTCTTTCAAAAGCTGGTCGGCCGAATAGAACTGACTGGTGCTTTGCGGCAGCGCGGTAGCATACGCCTGGCTGCCCATATCGGCAGCCGACGCCGGCGCGTCGTGGTCCGAGCCGTCGTCTGCCTCGCAGCATGAGACCTCGACGAATCGAAAGCACCATCGAACCTGAGAGCAACGGCAAGTCGACGCTGGCCTCCGAGTCGTCGTCGTCGTCGCTGGCGCTCGATTCCACGACCGCCCGCTTCGGCTTGGTTGACCGTTTGGCGCGGGTGTTTCCGCCGGCGCTTGGCGATCTAGGTAAATGTATGTACGTGAGTGCGTCTGCCTGCGCCGACGCGAGAACGTACGGTGACGGCTCTGGCACCTGCGCCAGTTGGTCTTGGAGCTGTCTAATCATGTCC
>NW_012157062.1:0-4095 GCF_000151545.1 Saprolegnia parasitica CBS 223.65
ATCGTCACGGCCTCCGCTTCGGTCATCACGCGCCCGCGCTTCCTCTTCCGCCGCGCTGGCCCAAAGAGCCGCGCGAGCCCCTCGTGGAGGCTGTCGTCGTCGCTGCCGGTCGTCATCACCCGTCTGTGTGAAAAGTGCATAATGTGAAAAATGAAAAACACTCGACCGCGGTCAGGTGACATCGGAAGCTGCCGCACGTTTGCCCCGACGACGGTGGACGTCGTCGCGTCGGTCGTACCCAACCATGCGATACACAGCCACGCCATTCGACATTCGTCTTCACTTGCGTACACCTGGTAGTAGTAGCAACGATCTCATGTAACGTTGGCACTCGTGATCGCAACCCAGCGTCTTCGTGATGCATCCACCACTACCGGATCAACGGACGTTGGGATCGCGGCATGTGTGTGGTACTACAGTACTAGGCCAACGAAGCATGTGAGATGTGTGAGATCCGAAGAAACCTTAGAAACCTTGTCGTCAACGAGTCCGATTGGGATGGATGAGTGAAAGCCGAGTACATAATTGCAGAAAGTTGCAAGGAAGGCGCGACTTTGAGGGAACAACACGTACCTTGGGTGGTCGTGTCGGACCTCGCCGCATCAGTTTGAACTTCAATCGCATCCTAGAACCAGGCTCAGATGCGGTGGGCGGAATCAAGGTTGTGGCGACCGTCTGCACTTGCGTGCGGCTTACTAGTACGTAGTATCTTTTACCAAAACCACAGCGTGCCACGTCAGACGACAACACGAGGCTTCCATATTCAATGAGTCTGTTCGGCCCTCGTTGCGGCAGCGCACGCGTTCTTACACGGCGTTCTGCAGTGTCATTCACGGCTCTTTCGGACACCAAGACGGCGCGACCGTTGCCGTTTTGGGGTCAACGTCTCTTGGTCGATTTTTCGCAATTACACTGTAAATGTTCCAGAGCAAACTGGGCGTTACAGTGGATGGACGTGAGATGCCCTTGATAGCAAAAACGTATGGTGGGTGCATGCTTGACGGCCGCGTGCACTTTCCGCTGTCGTCCGGCGACGTCCGAGGAAGGACGTTGGCGCTGCTGCTTGTTCTATTTCGAGCACTCGCTCGGACCTCCACGCATGAGACCACTTCCCAATACCACTGCAACCGACCAACGCACTGTCGAGCATGTTGTCGATCACGTCCTTCCCGCGCCGCTTTGCGACCTCCAACAAACGCCACTTCGCCCGCGCGCTCTCCACTGTGTCGACGTCGACGGGGCCACTCGGTCATCACCAGAAGGCTCCGAAGGAGTTGCCTCGCCGTGACCGCGCTCAGCACGTACACATGCGGGCGCGCCAGAACACAAAGGACGAGGTGGCAATCACGATCGAGGCCGCCGCTGGGCTCCAGCCTGAGGTTGAATGGTACACAACGACGCCACGCACGCCGTTCAATGACCCGACTTTTCCCGGTCTCCTCGATGACGGTCGACTGCACTCGGTCGCCATGACGAACCTCGCGACGTGCACGCGCCAAGACGTTCTCGACTACTTGGACAACACGTGGGCACTCACGGACATGCTGTTCTCAAGCTTTCAGAACGAAGAGGCCTTTATCGTCCCGCCGCCGCACGGGCTCCGTCACCCGATGGCCTTTTACTACGGCCACCCGACCTGCTTTTACGTCAATAAGTTCCGCCTCGCGGGCCTGCTTCAGGGTCCCGTGAACCCGGCATTTGAGGACCTCTTTGAAGTCGGCGTGGACGAGATGCGCTGGGACGACATGTCCAAGAACGAGAAGGAGTGGCCATCCCTCCACGAGATGCAAGCGTATCGGCGCCAGGTGTACGGCCTTGTCAAATCGATTGTTCTCTCGCACCCAGAGCTCGAGGACGGTCACGCGCCGATCACGCCGACGTCGCAAACGTGGGCGCTCTTCATGGCCATGGAGCACGACCGTATCCACCTTGAGACATCGTCGATGCTCATGCAAGAGCACGATGTTGACAACTTTCAAAAGCCGGCGCTCTTCCCCGCGTACCACGAAAGCGCCGCCCACGTCCGATCCAAGGTGCCTGTCGAGAACATCGACTATCCCGTCAACCCGATGGTCGCTGTCGCCGGTGGCGCTGTGCACTTGGGGAAGGACACAAGTTACCCGTCGTTCGGCTGGGACAACGAGTACGGCGCGAAGGATGTTGTCGTCGGGCCGTTCCGCGCATCGTCGCAGCTCGTGTCGAACGGCGAGTTTTGGCAGTTTGTCAAGGACTCGGGGTACCTCAACCCCTCGCACTGGACGACGACGGGGTGGGCGTGGCGCTCGTACCGCAACACGAAATGGCCGGCGTTCTGGCGCCCAGATGGTCCGCAAGGCAGCCACGAATACAAGCTTCGAGCCATTTTTGACGAGATTCCGATGCAATGGAACTGGCCGGCGCAGGTCAACCTGCACGAAGCGCACGCGTACTGCAAGTGGAAGCAAGCCAAAGATGCAGCGCCCGATGAAGTGTACCACGTGCTCACGGAGCCAATGCATCACCTCTTGCGCGAGCAGCACGAGCGGGCCAACGACCTAAGCGACGCAATCTTGGACCTGCCGGCGGCTGAGACCATGGCGACTGCGGCAGGACGCAACACGAACGTGGCGTTTGCGAGCTTCACGCCTGTTGACGCTCAACCCGCCAACAGCAACGGCTTCCACGATGTCTTTGGCAACGCGTGGGAGTGGTGCGAGGACCGTATGAGCCCGCTCCCAGGCTTTGAGATCCACCCGGTCTACGACGACTTCACAGTGCCGTGCTTTGACGGGGAGCACCACGTGATCATGGGCGGCTCGTACATGAGCAGCGGCGACAACGGCGGCTCCAAGTTTGCGCGGTACCACTTCCGGCCGCACTTCTTTCAGCATGCTGGCTTTCGCGTCGCTGCATCGCCCGTGGATGCTGCGAACGATAGCTACGAGCTCGTGACCTCGTGCCTTAACGCGCCCGAGCCCCACGCCAAGCCGCAGCCATACCGGACGTCGTCTATCGTGTCGCTTCAGAGTGCCGGTGGCTCTGTCTTTCTCACAAAGCTCGAACAGCAAGCCGCTGCGGCTTGGCGCGACTTCACCGCGGGCGTCGCACTCTACAAATTGCCCACGAACGCAACCATGGTGGACGCGGCAGCCGCTGTCGCATCTGGTGAGATGGTGCTCGTGACCGACGACGCGCTCGCAAAGCAGCTACACTGCGCCGGCGCCGCGACACTTGTCAAGGAGCAGTGGTTGCCTAAAGTAGAGAAGACCGGCGATCACGTCGCCAGCGTCACGATGGTCCATGCGTCCATGTGGCAGCGCGCTGAGTAACAATATTTAACATGCAGCAAGTTTTGCTTTGTACAGTATGTCCTTGTACCAATCCGATGATAATGGTGAAGCCGGCCGCACTCCAGTATCAGTTGGACCTCAATCCATGCCTGCCGTCAAATTGGAGTGATGCAGAGCCAAACAACGTTCATCGATCGACCGACAAATAACCCATTGCATATCTTTGGCGGGCTTCGTATACGGATCAGACCCGAGTCGGATCGACCAAAAAGTTGATCAGAATTTCGGCGAACCGCTGCCTAGCCCTAGACAATTGTGGTTGATTATCCAACCGGGTGCTTCACCGCTGCAACCACCGCTGCAACCACCGCTATGTCGCCCATGCTGCGCGGTATGCTCTGTAATCCCACAGGGATACGAGGTAGCTTTACTTCAACGTACGGCAACCGCGCTTCGAGCGCACTAGATCTTCTATTACGGTACTGATCACGACCAGAGGCTGCGTATCGTGCGTGATACGCGTTGGCTCGGCCTCGCATCTGCCAAGACTGCAAATAAAGGCATAGGCGCCTTTAGTGCATGGGTCCTCGCATCTCAGCACGCTACTGCCAGCACAGGTCATGGGCCGCTGATCGAGCCGCAGCAGGTCGAATGTAATCAATACGCTCACGTTGTCGACACGTGTCCGCTTCCACTCTTCGAAGCAAGTTGTATGTCCCATGCGAGGTCAGCGACAACATCAAGACCAATCTAAAATCTAATTCAGAGACTCAATAGCTGCATTTGCGCAGTCCCCATCGTTACGAAACAAACTTGCTGCACTCGT
>NW_012157063.1:0-4091 GCF_000151545.1 Saprolegnia parasitica CBS 223.65
ACAGAGCGGGATGTTGCTCGTGTCTTTCATGTCGTGGGGGCGGTAGAGCGCATCGAGGTGGTTTAGAAGCCCTTTCCCCGCGTTCGAACACACGAGGTCGCTCGGAAAGAACGCCAGCGTTCCGTTCCGAGTCACGTCGACCGGCAGTGTCGCGTCATTGAACGTGTTTATAAAGTCAACGACGCATTGGCTCATGGCAACGACGATTGGGTGACCGCATTTGAGCGCTCCGACGAGCCGCGTTCGCGCTTCTTCCATGATCGCAGGTACGGGCACCTTGCGCATGCTCTTGTCCATCGCCATTTTCTTTCCATCAAGAAGCGTGCACTGGCGGTAGCTAAAGAAAGTGTTGACGCGGTCGCTGGCGTCGATCACCAGCGGCGTCTTGCCTCGGCCCACGGCGGCTGCGATCGCGTCCAGGAGCTGCGGCAGCTCAATGTGCACCGTCGACGCAGTGAATTTGGCCCGAATGGTGGTCGTCGCCGTCTCGTCCGAAGCTCCATCGGTGACGAGAGCTTCGTACTGAGCTTGCGCTTCGGCTTGGTCGGCGGGCGACAGAGCTTCGAAGCCGGCGATCGTGGAGACGCCGCTGCCCATGCCAGGCCAGGTCGTTTCAGTTGTGCTTGATATAGCAAGCACACGTGTGATTGGTCAAAATTTGATGCCAATCATGCGATCCACCAATCACGTTGCGTTATTTAAAAACATGTGGTCTTTAGGCGCTGGATTCGAACCCAGTGGTTCTACAACTGCGCTCGCTACATGTTCCATCTCGTATTTCGCGGCCCTGGAGATTACCACGATGAAGGTGTAGCAAGATGAACCCTTAATTAGGGCTCATGGTGTAGCAACGTCATTCCTTCTACGAAGAGAGCCGTAGGATTCGACAGCTGGTGCCGCCGTCTCGTGGCGCTGTAAGGACAGCGCCACCAGTCTGAGATCCGCAGCCACGACACTACACATCACGAAATGTGGGGGCTACAATTGCTTACGGTAGCATGCATGATGGTGCATCAAGGCGCTATGGCAGACACCGTGGCGCCGACAACATTACGACCAACCTCGACGCCGGCGTGGTCACCAGGTACCAACGTGACGGCGAGTCCCAGCCCGGCACCAAGCCCCGCCGCGACACCGACGCCAATCATGACACCTGCCATGACGACAACACCGACATCCGCGCCCTTGCCGCCGATTCCTAGTCCAACACCGTCGGCAAGCCCGACGATGCCACCATCGCCTTCGCCTTCGACACCGGCGCCTTCATCGAAGCCGCCGTCACCCGCACCCACAAGCTCCAGCGCCGCACCCTCCCCAATCACCACAACAAGGTTCCCTGCCACACCGCATCCTTCCGTGACGACAACAAAGCCGAAACTAACAACGACGTCCAAGCCAGCAGCAACATATCCGCCCGCGTCGTCAAGCCCCCCGTCGTCGACGCCATCAACGACCCCTACCCCTCCAACGACGGCACCGCCAACGACACCGCCAACGACCGTGACTCCCACATCGACGTCCTCGACTGGCACTACCACGAGTACGGGCATTACCAAAAACATACGTTCGTCGTCTCATGACACCAGTAGGTGGCCCCGATTCCAATGCGTCGGCGTCGACGCCGTGGATCATCGCCGCAGACGTCGCCGGGTGCCTCCTCGTTCTCTTCCTTCTCGTGCAGTACCGACGAGACGTCTTGCAGCAACGCAATCTGGCGACGAAAGGCGAGGCCACGTCCCCGACATATCTCCCGGCCGACAGCCCTTTTTGCTACGACGACTACAAACCGTCCGAGCTCGAGCAGGCCGAGCCACGCTTCCAGAGCTCCGAGTTGATCTTCGCCATCAACACGGGTGGGTACCGCGACAGCAGCGCGTCCCACGGCTCCAGCCACCGGTCCAGTGGGCTTCCGCGCGATGCGCTGAGTGCCACGAACCACCGCGCATCAAACGTGCACGAGGTCCGCCGTTCGGAGCACGAGGTGCGCAGTACAAACAGTCTTCTTGGAGCGCCGAGCAGCTGGGAGATGGCGTCCTCGTTCACCTCGTCCCTCTCTGCGTCGTCCGAGCCCGTCGACACGCCCCGGTTTCAAGAAATGCTCCACGCCGCCCGTGGTGGTCTCTTCAAGAGCTAGCGACGCCATGTGTCATCGTCCAGTTGTACAACTATAACGTCAATTGAGATTCAACAACTTGGCTCCGAACCTCCCAAAGAGAATGCCGGCGCTTCTCTCGTATAAACCTCTTACTCCTCCTCGTTCTACTCGTGCTGCATTTCTCACATACCGTTGCAGAGCTTTCGCATGCGTTCAAAGCTTCCTCTAGCACTGCTTTCATCAACCAGACCACATCCAAAATGCCCCATTTCGCGTCGTCGTCTTAGCAGGACAGAAAGGGCTAGGCGTCGGTTACGACGGCATCAAAACGGCCGGCATGGTGGACCGACGCCCGACCGTGCAGCCGGTGCCGGTGCCCCGAGCTCGCTCCAAGCGCCACGCGGACGACGTCAAGGTGCTCGTGTCGGTCAGCAGCATTCGGTTGCGTCGTGGCAGCGAAACCAAATACGAACTCTCGTTGTCCAAGCCGCCGCTTCCCGTACACGACCTTTCCACACCGCTCGGTGCTCACACCATGTTGCTATCCTAGCACCACTGCGTCATCGTATCGATTAGCTTTCCCAACGTGCCTGGCATTTCCGTGGTGCCCGCCGAGGTACCTTGGCAGCCATGCATGCATTTGACGATCCATTCGGCGTAGGTCATGTTTACATGCGCCACCGCAAGCCGCACGAGATCCAAGTCCACGCCACAGACGACGTCGACTTGCAGCGCGTCAAGCTCGAGCACCGCGTCAAGCGCACGAAGCACTGCGACACCCGGTATATGTCCTGTGCCGTGACCACCCTCACGGTCCAGATCCTCCGAAAAGACTCTCTCTTTGTCTTTACCTTTGGCTCCAACTTGCACGGGCGACTCGGAACGGTGACGCCGATCGCTGCGTGCACGCCGACGCCGCTTCGCTGCAAGTGGCTCTTCCCCGTTCAAATCGCATGTGGCCGCGAGCACTCGGCCATTGTCGACATCAACTCGCACCTCTACTGCTTTGGTAGCGCGATGCTACATGTACAAGGAATCGATTCATCTCACGGAAGGTAGGACGGGGCAAGGAAGGCCAACTGGGTCAGTCCCACGTCGACAACGTCCGAGTGCCGGCCATCGTTGCTTCACTCGCGCAGCATCAAGTATACCACCGCTCGAGCATCCACATCTGGATCGCGTCTGGATCTAGGTCTTTCACGTCGCTTGTGGCGCCAACCACACGCTTTGCTCGGTCGACGGTGGCCGCGTGTTCGCGTGGGGTGATAACACCTACGGCCAAGTACGTTTGCCATCTATCGCGCATTCGAGTCGAGCCTTCTCTGTTCTAGTTGGGGGTCGGCTTCAAGGCCAAGCAGTACCACGTCCCGATCCACGCCAAGCACCTTCCGTGCGCGGCGAGCTCGATCGTGTGTGGCGGTGACCAGTCGTTTATCATCTCGCAGTTCCACCACGTGTATGTGGCCGGGTGCAACCTCGCGGGGCAGCTCGGACTCGGCGACATGGTCACTCGACGGCACTTTACACTCAACCCGCACCTGCAGCATACCGAGCGCCTCGCCGCCGGCACCTACCACGCGATCGCCTCGACGCCGACGCAGGTGCTGGTGTGGGGGAACGCCGCCAACGGACGGCTCGGTCTCTCAAAGCCTCGGACGGATTTTATCACGTCCCCGACACCGCTCGAGGTGCGCTACCCTCTTCAGCGCGTCCCCTCCTTCTCTCAGATCTCGTTGTCGATATATGTTTTTAGATGTTTGCCGACGTTCGCGTCAAGGAAGTGGCCGCCGGTGGGATGCACACGGCGCTTCTCACCCAGGTGAACAAGCCGCCGCCTCGATCCTTGAACGATCGATTTTGAATGCCATAGGCAGGCGACTTGCTTCTCTGGGCGGTAACAACTACGGTCAAGTGGGGGATGGTACGACGATCGATAAGCCTCGGCCCGTGCCCCTGCGCCTCTTTGAGGGAAAATGTGTTCGCGCCATGTACATAC
>NW_012157064.1:0-4050 GCF_000151545.1 Saprolegnia parasitica CBS 223.65
GTCATAAGGAAGGGCGCGGGCGTGGACGTCGGGTGGAGCATAGATCCATTCGTTGGGCAGCACGTGGAGAAGGTGGTGGACATAGCGAAGCACGCGAAGCAGGCCGCGCTGAGGCGACTGCGACGGCGTCGGCGACGAGATCGATGGCTTGCGAAGAAAGAGAGCTGCGCGAGGTGTGCTATGCAGCAGCGTCTCGAGCAGCACAGCGTACAGCCGGCACTGCGCAGCGATGTCGGTGCCTTGGACGAGCATATGAAGTCGCGTGATCGCACTTGTCGACGTCGCGTCGTCCTTGTCGAGGCAAAAGGGCACGAGGCGGCGCGTCACAGCATCCACGCATGCGTCGCCGAGCTCGAGGAGCGTGTCGACAGGAACCTACGGCGGTGTGTCGATGCGATCGAGGATGGCGCAACGGGGTTGTACCGCCAAGAGCTGCGCAAATGCGTCGAGCCGCGCCTTGGACGACGGCAGCGCCATGCGATCCAGTAGCACGTACAAGTCGCTGGCGGCGAGCCGCGGCGACTCGGTGTCGAAATCGTCGTCGTCGTGAAACCCATCGCTATCCCTGTTTGAGTCATTCATTCACGTAGGAAAGAGGTTCGCACGTCCACAGCACGTTACTATCGCCGTCGTCTGGATCGTCGTTGGAAACGCTATCGAGCCGCAAGACGTTGTCGTGGGCTCGGTGCACCCGCGTGTCAAAGGCGGTGGCGCTTGCTGCAAAACGGTCGTGCAGTGGCCCATGCTCGCGCAACTCGTTCAAGATCGCGGTCACTTGACTGGCGACGGCGTCGTGAAGCCGCGTCTGTAGCACGTGCACGTTGGGTCCTTTGGAGAGAATCATGGCATCGATAACCGCATCGAGCGGCGACGCGGTCCGCGTCACGAGCATCCACTCGGGGTCCTTGGCCATGGCGTCGTCGACGTACGTCTCGATGGCCTCGGCCATATGCTCGTGCAGCATCTCTTTGAGCCGCGCCACATGCGCGAGGTGCCAAAAGACAGACGCATCTTGTGGCAGCGCCTGGAGCGCTCGACGCAGCCGGCCAAGGGCCTCGTCCACCTACGTAGTAGTACAGGCCATGCAGGTTGGGCCCTCATGGAGGCGCGTACGCTCTCGTCGTCGTCAAGCGCGCTCGCTGGAAGCGCCGACCGGAACAAGACCCCGAGCACCTCTCGGATGCTGCTGCTGCTGTCGTCGGCCATCGCCGCCGTATCTTTGAGCTCCTTCGAAGGATATTGGTAACTTCAACAATGATAAAAATAAATAAAAATAAATATAGCACAAGTTCGATGATATTACGGCGTTACGCAGCACGGACAAAGGAGGTGGACATTGAGGGCCGCGACGATGCAGTCGTCGTGGAAGACGTGGCCGCACGAGAGCGTCGTGAGGCAAGCGCTCTGCTCGTAGAGGCCGTGGTCGTCCAAGAACCGGCTGCAGAGCGCGCAGATGACGCCGTCGGTGACCGAGTTGGACGAGCCCCACGACGACGCCGACGACGACGACGACGAGAACGAGAGCGACGAGCCGAGCCGGTCGGCGCCGTCAAGGTCGGCGAAGAGAAAGTCGTAGAACGCCTTAGGCACGGCGTCGGCGGCGCGTGGACAGGCCATGGCCTTGGGGTGCGAGATGAACATGAGGATCGTGTCAAGCACATCTTGAAAGGCCGCGATGCGGCTCGCGATGGCTCGCCCATGCGCAAAGAGGTCCAGGAAGTGCGGTCGTGGCATCTTCTGCTGCAGGTCCATGTAAAACCACGGACAGACCGAGGCGCAGGCGTGGCCGACCTGGAGCGCGCGGGCGACAGCTTGAAGGAGCTGCTTGAAGTCGCGGTGGCGCTTCCGCGTGGTCAGAAGCGCCTGCGTCTTGCAGTCGGTGATAGCTAGCTCATAGTGGGTCGTCTTGGTCGACGTGGAGACGATCGCCTTGGTCACGCGCACGGCGAGGACCGTCCGGCCCATGAACGAGGGAGTTGAAGAGTGGTGTAACAGTCGGAAGCTTTGTGGGCAGCGTGAGTCCGCCATCACGACGACGGCGTCGGCCGATTTTATGTTTATCCGCGATGAATATACTAATATATTAATATTACGAGGAATATATTATTCTTTTCTCGAACGTATCCGATATATATTCTATTTTATTTCAACGTCCCGGCAAGGATAAAAGGCCGTCTCCTCCCACGAGGATACGTCCGACAAGCTATTCGTATATTCAGGTCAGACGACAACAAGACATTCGAATTGGGCGGGCTGTGCATCGAACTTTCCATCGACGATGCAATATCAATATATAATAATTATATACCGTATGGCCACGAATATATTATATTCGTGGCCACCTTTCCATAATATTAAAATTTATGTAATATATTGCGATGATCACGTGCGGTGGTTGATTGCCAAGAGCCAAATCCGTCATCACGCGACAACTCAGATCGTGACGTGGCGGCACCTTGCCTCATGGAGCTGCGAAGAGGAAATATCCGAATGCACCAACGTTGGTGGACATGGACAGATGGGTCGCGCGGATCTCTTGCATGTAGCATGAGTGTGGCACTGCATGCCATGACTGCATGCAGTTATCGGCAGATACGAACGACGAGGTCGCCCGGTACATGAAGAAAGGACAGTGGTCCAGGACCACGAAGACAGTCAACTTGGAAGTCAATCGTTGAGTGTCCTACGACCAGTGCCCCTTCGTTCGACATGGACACTCCAAAAACACAAGCGTGGACAGAAAACCAGACGCGCGACGTAGCGACCGTGCTACTGGTATCCCAGCAAAACGAAGAACCAGTGAAATTTGGTCGGTCGTTGCAGATTGTGTCGACGGCGCTCTTCAACGATGTTTCCTCTCTGTCGTACATTCTCGTACAGCCACCACCAACCAAGAGGGGACGCAGCGGCCATCGGAGTACATTGCAGTCTTTTCTGCGACGCCGAGAAAGAAGAAATCGCGTTGCAGCAACCACCGCGTCGTCTGCGTTCTGCCGCACGACCAAGACGCGCCGCGTGCCAAACGCTCCTCCGGTTGCCACGTCATGAATCTCCACCGCCGCTCGCACCCATGACCGCACGACATTTTATTATTTATGGGTGCGCTTGCTGCCGCCCAGAGCTCTTTTGGAGAGGCCACGCACATGCCGGTACTCGTACAGTACACGTGACGCCCATGCGCAACTTCGATGAGGCCATAAAAATCGAGCTCCACGCTCGATGCAGATTGTATACAAGGATGACCTGGCCTCCGCTTCTTCAGCACCGGTACCTCGAGTGCACCTAGGATCACAGAGTATACGTTGCATCCACAAGGCCATTGTCGTCACCTGCCTTTTCGATGTACCTGGCATCCGCCGCCATTTCCAGAGATCAAGCGCGCTTGCTCTATTCCCATCACTGGCCAATGACGACAGGCCAGACAGTTCTAAATTTCTGATTTCGATGGCGCGCTGGTTGACGCTCGAGGACGCGAAGGCGTCCTTCAACCTCTTTTGCTGCGTCTATGGCATCGGCACGTTGGGCATGCCCGGCAACTTTGCCCGCGCCGGGCCGACCTGCGGCGCGCTCGCGCTCGCCTTTATGGGCGTCGCCAACGTCTACGCCTCGGTCGTCTGCAGCAAGGTCATGCTCCGTGCGCCAGGCTCCGTGCAAACGTTTGCCGACCTCGTACGTCGTCGTCGTCGACGCTCCTGCACTCATGTGTACGCTAGGGCGGCTGGGCGCTGGGCCGCCACGGGCGACTCGCCGTCATTGCCTCGCAGCTCGGTGTCTGCCTCTTTGTGCCCTGCGCCTTTCTCGTCCTCGGCGGCTCGCTCCTCGACACCGTGATCCCGGACGCGTTCTCGCCGCGGCACTGGACGATCCTCATGGCCATGACGATCCTCCCGATCTGCCTCGTGCCGACGCTCAAGGAAGGCGCGGCGGCCGCGCTCGCGGGCTGCATTGGCACGATCGTCGCCGATTTTTTAGCCCTCGGCGTCCTCGTCTACTACTTGGGCGCAGACACCGGGGCACCGATTCCGCCGCCCGACATCACCTTCGACAGCA
>NW_012157065.1:0-4048 GCF_000151545.1 Saprolegnia parasitica CBS 223.65
TTGTCCGGCGACCGGTTGCAGACCGAGACGGAGAAGCCGTGCGACGCCATGTTGAGCGCAAAGTTCTGGCCCATGACGGCCAAGCCGTAGAGACCAACGTCCGAGAGAGCCATACTGAAGAGGGTGAGGGGTCGAAGGCGAATTCGCAAATGCCACTGCGCAACCGTGAGATCCTCTTCGATCCGGATACAGTTATCCGTACCGGATTTTTCACGCGGCCTGCGATTGGCCAAAATCCCGTGTCATGATCCGCCGACTCATGACGAAAAGCATGGCTACAGCCAATCAGGACGCGGAAGAAACTTACAAAGATCGTCACCTTGCACGCTGCTCCAGTTGTCATGCAGGCCATCGACATATTGTCTTCTACGATTCGTATTCGTACGAATCACTAGCTCGTAGATATGATAATAAGGTCGAACAGGAGACCGCGGATGCGGCACGCCTTGGATTACGTGAACGATTAACATATAAAACGATTCCCGTCCTTGGAGGGTTAAGATCGACGTGTACCGGTCATGGAGGAAGCAAGTTCCGTGCGTGGAAATGCTGCTCATGTCTTTCCTGCCATGCCCGCCGAAAGAATACGGGCTTCGCGAGGATGTGCCTTGGCCAAGCCATATTCGCGATGGCTCGCGAACGTTGATGAGAAATTCCGACAGGAGGTGGCACGCCCCTATATTCGGATTCGGACGTCTCCAGCACGCCTGGGACCAGCGACATGACCGCGCATTTCATTTCCTTTCCTGCCCACACGCTGAGTGCTGTAGTGCTGTGCGTCGACGTGGCTCTGGCCTTCAGGAGGGAGATGGCCGAGGATGTCCTTGGTAGACATGCGGTCAAAAGGATGCGTTCGCGATCGCATCACACGGATTGGCATGGATGTTGACTCGACAACTCGCTGTGTGGTAATCGAGTTCGGGCGTGTGAATATCAAATTTTTATGACATTATTGTATTCAAAGCAGACAATATTCTAACGGTCTACATTGACAAGGAGCAAATGGTCGAATATCGTGTACAGTGTACGAAGCAGTGTCATTTTAGTATAGTATTGTAATATTATAATAATTTTGGCTTTGTCATGTCGCGTTTGAACCAAAGAAGACGGCCGCGGCCCTAGTTCTTAGTATCCGGACAGGTGGTAGGAATTCCGGATACGGGCGTAACGTTAACCATTATGGATCGTCGACCTGCTGAGTAGGATGGTCCATCATCAAACTCAAAAACTGGCGTTGATCTGAATGGACTCAAATGCTGCGCCATTCGTCGAGCCACGGGTGTTGCTCGACCGCCAACGCGCACGCTACCTTCCACTGCTGGATCGTGTCGAGCGACACTGCTGCTGCTCGTAGCGCCGAACGCACGTCGCGTAGGATGACATCGGCCGGTGTCAGCATCACGTCGTGGGGTGTCGCGAGTTTGCGCGCCACAAGCGCATCGTACACGTCGTTGTCGCGCACAATGTTTTGGACCATCGCATCGAGCTCTTCGTCGCGTGCCTACCAAAGCAAATAGATAGACGCTGCAGCGACACCGGCAAGCTAGTTGGCAATATGTATACCTGCTCGATGAAGCACTCGAGACGGTCGAGATCCATGAGGTGGCCACGGCACGCCGTCCGCCACGACGAAAAGAGGGTTTCGGCCGCCGCGCTGGCGAGCTCGTCGCGCGTCCGCACGCCGATCTGGAGCAAACACGCGCCAATCGTTGCGTCGGCGACGATGGAAAGCACTTCGTCGTCGACCATGGCACAGCCGTCGCCTCGACCGATGGCGGCAAGCTACAGCGTTGCATGAGCACGACAAATGCCATTTCTTCGAGAGGTCTACGCGGGCGCACGTCCAGTCGCCACACTCGTCCAGTCCGACGGTCTGGCTCTTGTCGGCGGGGACGATCCGGGCCTTTTGGCAGGCATCGCAGACGACCGTGGAGACGTCGTCATCACCAGCATCCTCCGCAGCACCATCGCTGATCTCTGGAGTACGCATGGGTGCGACGGGCTCTGCAGCTCGGAGCCGCGCCAACGCAGCCTTGGCCGCGACGCTTCGCACGCTTGCTCGGTCGACGCAAAAAGGGGTCTCAACCTCGCTGACGACTGGCACGTCGGTCTCCGTCGTCGGCAGCATAGGCTCTTCATCACGCACTTCGGTGCGATAGTGCTGCGAGTGCGTCTACAAACGAGAGCGTTGAGCTTGCGAGGATCCAAATGTGCACCTGCGCCTCGAGGGCCTTGGCGCTCAGCGTGCTATCGTTCGATAGGATCGTCCACTGGTCAGTGGCTTCCATAGACATGAGCCTACCGCGTCCGCGTGCCAAGGAACGACCAATCTTCGTTCGGGAGCAGCTTTTCCAGCGCCGCGGCCACGTCGCCGTCACTCAGTCGTGCAAGGCTCCAAAAGACACTATCTCCAACATCAAATGAGAGCCGCTAGACCTCATTTCTCGCTACCGTGGCGAACACTGGGCCATGTTGAAGGGCTTGAGCATCTCGCGGCCCGTCTCGCCGCCCGAGAGAAGCACGTACTTGACAATGGACGTGAGCTCGGTGGGCTGCAAGAGGTCGAGCTGCTCGTCCCGCCACGTGCGCGCACGCTCGAGGAACCGAACGCGCATCTGCGCCACGCCGAGTGCGTTGGGTGCCAGCGTCTGCATCGAGTAGGCACCCGCGAGCGCTGCGTGGAGCCGCGCGTTCGCCAACGTCATCTCGTACTGGTGGTTGACGGCCGACTTTGTCGCCGAGCGCAAAAATTTATCGGTCGTCGACGCCCCGCGATGGCTGCTCACCGCGTGGACGAGCTTTTCGCCCACGTCTTCTTTGCTCCCGAGCTGGATCATCTTGCGGCGCTTGGGCAGAGGCGGCGGCTCGATAGGCGCATCGCTCTCCGCGTCGTCGTCCTGCACCGTCGACCCGAGGACATGCCCGTGGCCTGTAAACTTGGGCTTTGGCACCCGCTTCGCCTTCTTCGCAGCAGTGGTCGTCGTCCGTCGTGGCGGAGCGGGGGGTGTCTTTGGCGCCGTCTTTGGGGCCGTCTTTGGGGTCGTGCTCCGTGTTGCAGGCCCGGGCCGCGCCGCCGCTGGAGCTGGCTCGATGAGCACCGTGTCGTTGTTCTGGATGACGCTGGTCATTGGCGCATCGCCCTCGATGTGTATTTCCTTGAGCGGAAAACCACCTTTGACTAGGCCATGGAGTGTTCATCATGCCCATGCCAGAGAGATTGGCGTACATGTGTAGCCATCCGAGACCGCGAGGCCCAGCGCGGCCAGTGCTTCCTCTGCGCGCTCGCATAAGCCCATGGTCCAGCGAGAAGCCATGAAGCTTCGTACCTCGGAAGGCCTGGAACGAGCTAGCGCTGTCGATCCGCAGCACTGCGCTCTTGGCCGGCGACCGCAGGCGCACGCTCCACATTTCGCTCGAACGTGCCAACGTTACCGAGGATATCCGGATAAAACAAGCGGGTACCGGATACGACAGGGAATTCCCTTGGGTAGTTCCAAGGAGTTTCCTTGGCCGCAGCAAGCCCATGACGCGTTGGTACCTAGGGCAATGGATTGCACGCAGAGCTTCCTGTCGCCGACTACAGTCGAATGAAAGACGAATCAAGTCCTTAAACAGAGGCACCACGCATGCGATGGTTTACCACCAACCCTCAAGTGCGACCAAGCACCGAAAAAGCTCTCAATCTGCGCAGAGCGGAGCTACACGGACAACCGTACCAGTATCTCTTCAACTACGTCAACCACTTCTTGTACTTGTACAGTAAGGTCCACCGCTGCCAATCGAGATGCTGTCAAGTGCTGTCGTCGGTAGCCACCTTGCAAATATTGTCTCGGCCATCGACTTAGCACTTTGCACATGAGCCAGTGTCGATCCACGGCCTATGGCCCATTGTACCTTGGGCGGATACACTGCTGGCAGCTCTCGTCGCTTGTCAACTCGTGCCTCCACGTGGCAGCCCCGCCACGTCTCGAGTCGTCGACTTGGCGCCAACGCGACCAGCCAGAAGATACCGCACTTAATCGAATCGTCAGCGCACTTAGTCTGTCGT